>NC_141027.1:9337500-9350000 GCF_052040795.2 Danio rerio | reverse complement strand
GCCCAACTGAGCCTGCTTTCTCTCCAGGTTTTTTATCCTTCACTTTCACTAATTGGTGAAGTTTTTTTCCTCACCGCAGTCGCCACTGGCTTGCATTTTTCAGGAATTGTGGAGCTGCGCATCGATGGATTTGCTCTTTAGTGTTTGGACTCTCAGCACTGATTATTAAAACCACACTCAACTAACCTGAACTGAACTTAAACTCTGAAAACTGGACTGACACTGTTTCAATTCACTATAGAAATAAAGATGAATTGAATTTTGAGGCCATTTTCTGATGAGCTGAAAAATCGCCAATCCAATCCAGCAACACTGCAGACTGTGGAAACGTGACTCAAATGCACTTCAAAACGAAAGATCCGCTTCAATAATACATCAGACTTATTTAAAGAGATGTCAAAAACGACATGCATTACAAGCTTGGATGAGTGATGAGTAACTGGATTCCCAGCAGTTTATATAGTTTAGCAGTTTAGCTTTTATAAACCGCCTGATGTGTCCAGAGGGAGACACAATAGTGAAGTCTGCTTGGCTATCATAAATATCAGTAAAAGAGTTTGCCTAAATCACTGATGTAAAGGTAAATAATAAGGGTGTCACGATTCTCCAAATACTCGATTCGATTACATTTTCGATTCTAAAGTCACGATTCAATTTGATTTTCGATTATGAATAATTAATTAATTAATGACCGATTAATTATTGTAGCCTACCATTTAAACTACCTGACCTGCATGGTCTTTGTTTTACCCATAAACAAATCATACAGTAAATGAATAAAGGCAAGATACACACATAATTACCACCTGTCAATCACTTTTTTCTGCGGGACTCGTGAATAGGCAGTGATCTGTGTCGTTATAATGGCGTCGGTAAAAAAGACGCACAACCAACAGGAACCAGCCAACAGTATCTGAGGTGTTCGCTAAAATGACTAAGTACAAGTGAGTGAAAGATTGAAGCAGTCCTCTGACTGCCTGGACCTGCTGTCTAGAGCATGGCTGTGAGTGCGTCTGTGTCGGTGTGGTCACGTGATGTGCATTTTCAGAGGTGGAGAGGAAGGAGGGCTGCTCAGAAATGCTACACGCCACTGTGGATGTCAAATCGTTGTCGTTCTAAAATGCCATTTAAAAACAAAGACAGTGTAAACAGGGCCTGAGTGTGTACTTTTCGCGAGTGGATTTGCAACGGGGGCGGGCGGAGGATCGCGATGCCGGTGTTGTCTATCGGACGAACCGTACGTAATACGTACATAGCAGAGCTTGCAAAACTGTTTTTTTTTTTTTTTGTCGACAGCACGAACGTTGTCAACATAACTCACTGGAAATCCAAAATGCTTACACACCGGCGACTTCATTGAAAGAGGAGAGGGTTTAAGTTCTGTCGACGGGTCTCCTGCTTCTGCAGTTTAACAAGCACTTCAACAAGCCTGTTTTTTTCCTGCTTGGCAAGCCAAGCTGACGTGACATGGGGGCGTGGCAGCATCGACGATTCTATTTTTTGATTCGATAATCGAAACTGAGCATAAATTTCGATCGATTTCGATTTAGTAAATAATAACCAGAAAATGACATGACTTTAAACGGGTGAAGGATATCTTTATAAACATGAGCCAAATCTTAAGGGTAAAGGTGGAGGCGTTGGTGTAATATATACTAATATTTTTAGTTTCACTCAGGGATTTGGCTTTAAATACAATTCTTTGAAGTTTTTCTAAAGCATAGTGGATCATTTTCATTATAAAATTACAATTAAAACAAAAGCAACGTAAAATTTCCTTCTACTTTGCATACTTTAGGGACCATTTCCTGTTGAGCTGGACAATTGCCAGTCCAATCTAGCAACACTGCCGACTGTAGAAACTCGACTACGGATGCACTTCAAAATGAAAGATCTGCTTCATTTTGAATACTTCAGACTTATTTAAAGAGATGTCAAAAACGACACGCATTACAAGCTTAGACGAGCAGTAAGTAACTGAATTCTTAGCAGTTATTAGCTTTTATAAACCCCCTGATGTGTCCAGAGTGAGATACAGTAGCGAAGGCCTTTTATTTATTTCAGTAAAAGCATTTGCCAATAAGAGCGATCCAAATAGCACAGCACATGCCATGAATTAGCCAATGGATGCGCTAGCCTCTTTCAATCTGTCTGAGATGGTGTTCTCGAACCCAGCGGAAGCCCATTTGGATGCAGCCCAGGAGAGGTAGACGGGCATCACACATCCATCTTTCTGTCAAGACGCAGACGCCAGAGTCTCTCTGCGCACACACACATCCAATAATAGGCAGAGAAAACACTGAGTCCGGCTTTACAAAGCAATGCCGCAACATTATCTGCCATCATGTCTGTTGAAAAGACCTCTGACTCCTAATGCAAACGCTGTCTGCTGAAGCCTGCAGCGGATACTCTGGAGACTTTTGGTTTTTTAGCTTTACTCGGAGCTGAAGAGGGACCGTGAGGATTCGGGAAAACGACACAGACAGCAATAAATGTCACAAGCTGGACTCGAAATATTAACAGCCTGCATGACTCAACATTTTCAAGAACTTGATCTAAGCAGCAGACTCTAACACTGATCGGAGACATGGCATTTAGATCAACACCGAATCAAAATGTATTTTATTATAAGGGCACCTATTATGCAAAAAATAAATAAATAAATCACATTTATATGGGGTTTTAACACAGTTGTGTGGCAGCAGTGTGTGAATATAACAAGCCTCTAAGGGTAAAAATGCATTGATTTTATTTTTACAATCACACTTGATATAAAGAGTCTGCAGAAACACTTTGATTGACATTTTCCATTTGTATGTGTCATCAGAGGCTGAAAACCCCGCCCACTAGTGATCATCTTTCCCTCAGTAGTATAGAATGTTCATCTAGTTTTTGAATCTGCCACTATGCTGATGCACAGGCATTTGTAGCCACGCCTTCTTTTGAATTCAATCTCATTTGAATTAAAAGCGACCAAAATGGCACAATTAGGATTAAACACTAAAAGGGTCCGTTTCTAAGAGTTATAAAACATTACATGTGTGATATTTTGAGCTGAAACTTCACACACACACACACACACACACACACACACACACACACACACACACACACACACACACACACACACACACTTTAAATCTTTTTTTTTTTATATAATCCTAGTCTTAACATTTATTATTTGGATAGCTTGTTTGTTTGATATTTTACAGATATTTCCAACGCTGGTTTACAAAAGTAGTCAAACAGGTACATTTTTAGGAATAGCCAATAATACATTATAAAGTCAAAATTATTATTAAATATAAAATATATTATTCTCTTATGGAAAAATAATTTGAATATTAAAGTAAATATCAATTATAAAATTATCAACTATAAATAAAAAATCGTAATTTTTGATTAGTGACATGCATTGAGAAGAACTTAAGAAGTTAAATTGGACACGTCTAAATGCAATTTTCTCAATCTTTAGATTTTATTTGACCCCTCAGATTCCAAATATTTCATAATTTTATAATAATTTCAAATTCATTTCAGCCAAAAAGTGTCTAATCTATCCTAAAAAAACATATACTGTATTAGCAGAAATAAATAAATATGCACTGTAAAAAAAACCTGGTTGCCTAAATTCTTTAGGCTGAATCACACTAACGTTATCCAATGAACTCATATCATGTTAAACTGACTTTAAACAGCTTGCATAACTTAAAAAATTAAGTAAGAACATGATTAGTTTAATAAGTTCCAATGACCTAAAAACATATGCTGTCATGACTAATTGATCATAGAATATTTTACAGTGTGTATAAACCTTTTATAAATTTGCTTTATACAATTTTAAAATCAGTTTAATAAATTCTACAGTTCTACAATTTGTTTAACAATCTTTGCAGACAAAAAGTACACCAATTAATCAAAGGTGTTTTAACGAAGCCAAATGTACTTTTATATTTGTTTAAAAAAAAAACTGTAACGTAAAAATAAAACTGTACAAAAAAAATACAAAAATGTAGTCATTCACTAAACGCAAAGGGTTAGTTCACCCAAAAATTAAACCTGTCATCATTTACTCCTTCGCTTGTACTAAACCTATTTGAGACTCTTTCCTCTGTTGAACACAGAAGAAGATATTTTGAAGAATGCTGGTTGATGCTATCGATTTCCATAGTATTTTTTGCTACTATAGATCCAGCATTCTTCAAAACATCTTCTCATGTGTTCAGAGAAAAGAAGCTCATAAAGATTTAAATGCACATGTGGGAGAGTAAACAGTGAGGTGTTTTTGTTGAACTACCCCCCTTTAAGGCCCTTAAAATTTGTTTATTTGCATAACAATCTATCTCTATTCATTACAAGAAAATGTAATGATGTATCTCTATTCATTACAAGAAAACTACACAGCAGATATGAAGAATCCCCTACTATTATGACTCCATTACTCAACGCAGCACGGCAAAAAATGCTTTTCCAACATTTTTTTGTCTCATTTCTTGTCTAAATATCTAAAATTTCTTAAATCAAGAAGTATTTTCTATATAAGCAGAACATATTGTTTTGTTTTAAGAAAACCATGTCAAAATTAAGCAAAAGCAATCTTGTTTTTCTTTATGAAAAGACTATTTTGGCAAATTTTAAAGGAAAAAAAACTCAATTTTGGCATGTTATTTCTTAAAACAAGCAATATTTACTGCTTGGCTAGAAACTGCTCCTTGATTTGATAATTATTTAGATATTTGGACTAGAAACAAGATAAAAAACACCCAATAAAAGCATTTTTGCAATAAGCACTTGTCAAAATTCCTACACTTTAAATTTTAAATTGAAATTATAAATAAAAAATACAGCATGAATCTGGATGAACGACACAACAGATATGAAGAATCCCAATTATTAGGACTTCATTATGAAACACAGCACTATTCAAAAAAAAAAAAAAAAAAAAAAATTCTCCACAATATCTTATTGTAAATCAAAACAGTGTTTAAAAACACTCACAATTAGGTTTTAAGAGCAAATCTATAGGGAATAACAGTGTTAAAACAGCCCCGATGAGTTCTGATAGAGCACAATAGAGCATGAGCAAGTGTTGTGTTATTGCAGCGCATGAGAGTTTAGAAGTGAATCTGCAGAGGTCACTGGCTCGTCTGGGCTCTTTTCTCTCATCACGTTACTTCAATTAGCTCAGCAGGAGCCCGGCAGCACGAGCCCAGAACATTCCACACCACCGACTGCTGATCTACGCCAGCACTGAGAGCACAGCACACAATCACACACACACACATACATGCACAAACCAGCTATTAGAAGGAATAACATGCACAAATTCAATAAGGGGAAACAAACGACGACAATGTGAGGCTTTAAAAAATGCCAATAAAAGATCTGAAGAGTGATTTGTGCAGAATGCATGAATAAAATATGCTAAATCCAACATAGATGGTGTCAAATAAACAGACTGTGTATTGTGAATTTTACTGGTTGATTTATTAGTTGCTTTTTTGTCTTCTTGCAAGTAGCTTTATATAAAGAGTCCAGCCTGATCTCACGAGGAAACGCAAGTATTTTAAAAGTTTTTTAGTAGCTAATTCGTACAAATTTGTACAAGTTCAGTCGTACGAAAATGTACGATTTTAAAAGGAGGCATGACACCAAACTCTAGCTCTAAACACAACCGTCATTGGGGGATGAGCAAATTGTACTAAATTGTACGAATGAAATCGAAGTAATTCATAAAAATTAGCCAAATCGAAAAGTTACGAAGAGTCCACTACGGAGCCAATAACATGCTTTTTTTTTTTTTTTTTTTTACATTTTCATCAACAAAAAATAAAAAAAATAAATAAATAAACAAAACACACAACAAAACAAAACACAAGAAAACAAAACATACAACAAAACAAAACACACACAAAAAAAAAATAATAAAAAATACAAAACACACAACAAAACGAAACCCAAAACTATAAATATCTATATCTGGTGTGTGATTTGTGCAGAACGCAAAATCCAACATACATGGTGTAAAATAAATCGACTGTATATTGTGAATTGTACTGGCTTATTTATTAGTTGTTTTTTTTTTGTCTTCTTGCAAGTAGCTTTCTATAAAGAGTCCAGCCTGATCTCACGAGGAAACATAAGTATTTTCCATTTTTCAAATTTGTATAAGTTCAGTAAGATCACCAAACCCCACTCATAAACCCAAACGTCATTGGGGATGAGCAAATGGTACTAATCGTACGAATAAAACAATCTCATACGAATTAGCCACTAAATCAAAAAGTTACGAAGAGTCCACTACAGAGCCATAACCATGACATACTTTTTTTTTTTTTTACATTTTCATCAACAACAACAAAAAACTAAACTAAAAACGATAAAGGATCTGGAGTGTTATTTAGACTGTATATTGTGAATTTTACTGGCTTATTTGTTTCTTTTTTCAACTTCTTGCAAGTAGCTTTATATAAAGAGTCCAGCCTGATCTCACAAGAGGAAAGGTAAGTATTTTACCTTTTTCGAATTTGTACAAGTTCAGTAGGAGGCGTGGCACCAAACCCCGCCCCTAAACCAAACTGTCATTGGGGGATGAGCAAATCGTACTAAGCTGAACAAACAAAATCATAAAAATTCATACTAATCAGCCACTCAATCAAAAAGTTATGAATTGGCGTGAGATTGTGTTGAAGAGTCCACTATGGAGTTATTAATATGACGTTTTTTTTTTTTTTCTATTTTCAAAAACAAAACAAAACAAAACAAAAAACAAACAAAAAAAAAAAAAACGAAAAAGGATCTGGAGTGTGATTTGTGCAGAATGCATGAATAAAATATGCAAAATCCAATATAGATGGTGTCAAATAAACCGACTGTGTATAGTAAATTTACTGGCTTATTGATGAGTTACTTTGTGATTTTCTTGTAACTTTATATAAATAGAGTTCACTAAAAAGGCATTGACTGGACACTTTTTTTTACATTTTCATCTAAAAAAAATTGCAGTTCAGGAGGTTTGGGGCCAGAAAAAACAAAATATAAAACTATAAACCTCTAACATTTTTGAAAACGTTAATTTAATCGAATGCTGCAGATGCATGTTTATGCAACAGGTGCTACAGACCAATTATTAATACATACACACACACACACACACACACACACACACAGATATATATATATATATATATATATATATATATATATATATATATATATATATATATATATATATATATATATATATATATATATATATATATATAATTGATCATTTATAAATATTAAATATATGAGTAAAACAAAAACAAAAAAGAAACATCTTATTTTGGGAGGAAATTAAATATACTAAAAAAATCTATAAAACCAGCACCTGGAAAAAAGTTAGGAGACACAAAAATTACAAGAAAGATTTCAAATCAAATTCCAAATGTGAACCTTTTGCTATTTGAAGTTTTTTTAAACATCAATATAAAGCACAAATTTACAGAAAAGGGCATATGGGTGACATTGTTCCATCATATCTCAGTGAAAAAATATATAGATTTCAGGTCAAAATAAGCAATCATACTAAATTGAACTACATTGTAAATGATTAAAGACTTCAACACATGTAAAACCTTGTTTTTTGAAAGGTAGTGGCAAAGTAGTATGAGTTCAAATCACAGTTAATAGTATTTTAGTTACAAACTGTGACTATTTTAATATGACAGCAAATGTGCCTATCTAAATATACATGACAAGATTCTTTGGCATATCATCTACTGTTACACTGAATGACTTGAGTGGGTGTCTTCTGTAAATGCTAACAAATCTGTATGATAGGGGGAAAAATTATAAAACAAGAAATACAGTTTTGATGCAAGAAAAAAAAAAAACTTTCATTTTGTATAGTTTACACTTTAATTTAAAAAACATCTTGCTGCCTTTTTTAAAGTTGAATCAAATTACCTTTTTAGTCATCTCAACTAACATCAATCAAACTGTTTAAAAATATTAGATTAAGCTTTGCATAACTTTAACATGTGGTTGAAACCTAATTAACTTACTGAAACAAGTGGAAGTAACATAAAAACATGTGTAGTAATGATTTTTTGTCATATTATTTTATACAGTGAAGGAAAAAACATAAAAGCACACTCCCTTAAGTTAAACCATCACATGTCTGGTCAAAAACAACAACAAATGTGTAGCAAATTTCTTATTGCTGCATTAAATCACTAAACAAAATTCATAAAAAGAAATTAATCAGTCACACTGCACTTTTCTATTTGGGTCATTCCCACAATGAATCAAAAGCAGAAAAAGCAAAGCAAAGTCTCCATGCTTCAAAAGGCATGACACAATCATTGGTCGTCTGACGCTATAAGAAAACGACCACAGACTGGACAGTCCAGGAAAAAACACACACACAGAAAAGTCAGCAGAAGAAGTGAACTCAGTAACTTTTACAAACTCAATACACTTGTCCAGTCATTTCTATATTAAACACTTCCTTAGTGATTCTGTCATGTCGGAAACATTTCCTAAAGAAACTGAAATGTTTTCAAACAAAAATCTGCTTTTAACACTGAAAACAACAACCAGATCAAATCAAGTTAAGCTTTTATTGTTATACCACTATATATGTGGACAAATTATCATTTCTCACAGGACCACGGAGCTACATAAATATGAAAACAACACTGGATGAACGAGCTATTTTAAACCTGTACCAGGGTTTGAAAGTAACCTTTTTGCTTGGTAGTACTGGTGCTCCTAATTTTAAAAATGCGCTAGACAAAATTTATTCGCACCCACCAATTATGAGCACCATTACTGTGCCTGTGTCGCTATAATGGCTTTTCCCACAGCTGGTGGAGGAGACGAGAGATCGTTTGGAGTTCACTGTAGTGCAAACATTTTCATTGTTTTTACTGCAAAATCCTCACCGCATGTGCGGCTTTAGGAGACATTACAAAATCAACACCGATCAAAACTATACAAAAACAATATGCATTGTATCCACCTTTCGTAAAGTGTAAATGCTGGATTAACATCCACCACATGATCACTAGTTGGATGTGTTATTATTTATTTTAACTTTAGGCGGCTTCTAAAACAAACAGTGCCATTATTAGTAACTGTAGGTAAATCTGTCTTTTATTCTCTCATCTTCAGAGTTTCACATTTCCGCAGTTGTAGCTCCTGTCATCTGAAGGCAAAAGGCATTGACTGAGTGATTGACAGCTGATATTAACCAATCATTCACGTTTAGTTCTAGAGCAATGTGCCAATAAGAAGAGCACAAAGGCGGGGCAAGCATTGCAGGCTTTTTTACTTCAAGTTCACATAACAACTGTTTTAATCTGTTCCAGAGCGCAGCGTTTGGCGTTTTTAGATGCATTCTGCATAAATGTCTCCTAAATCCGCGCACGCAGTGAGGATTTTGCAGGAAAAACAATGAAAATGTATGTACTACAGTGAACTCCAAACAATCTCTCGTCTCCTTCACCAGCTGTGGGAAAAGCCATTATAGCGACACAGATCAGTCTGCCCTATTCATGCCAGAGTCTCGCGGAAAAAGTGATTGACAGGTGGTCATTTGTTTGTAGCTTTATTTATTTATGGTTTGGTTTTGGGTAAAGCAAAGACCATGTGGGTCAGGTGGTGAAAACGGTAGGCTACAATTAATTCATTTGTTATGAATTAAATTATATTTAACAAACCTCACCCCCACACTCTGCCTACGACGACATCGTCCATCACAATGTTTCACATTAGACATCGTACGATGCCAAATTGCTCAACATCGCCCAACCCTACTGACTATACATTTGTTAAGCCCACTCACCTGTGTGAGGCACGCTCAGAAAAGCACAATGTTTTTCTTGAGAGATATGGAGTTTAAGAAATCATCCAGTGTATATGGAGAAAGAATGTTTCTACAGGTGGTTTGTCAAGCCTACTCACCTGTATGAGGCACAGTCAGAAATGCACAATGCTTTTTTCTAGAGATATGTAGTGGTTTTAAGAAAGTGTCTGGTGGAAAGTGCAAAACTGTGCAAGTGTTGGTTAAAATGTCTGAAATATGAAAGAGTGCGTTTTCTACAGGTGGTTTGTCAAGCCCACTCATCTGTGTGAGGCAGAATCAAGAACATATTTTTTCTAGAGATATGAAGTAGTATTAAGAACGTGTCTAATGGAAGTGTGCAAAACTGGTGCAAGTATCGGTTAAAGTGTCAAAGATGAAAGATTGTGCTTCTGCGGCTGGTTTGTCAAACCCACTCACCTGTGTGAGGCAGAATCAAGACCATGTTTTTTTCTAGAGATATGGAGTAGTATTAGGAAAGTGTCTGATGGAAGTGTGCAAAACTGGTGCAAGTATCGGTTAAAGTGTCAAAGATGAAAGATTGTGCTTCTGCGGGTGGTTTGCCAAGCCCACTCACCTGTGTGAGGCACACTCAGAAAAGCACACAGTTTTGAGCTTTTGGTGTGGTGTGATTGGGAGAATGATGGAGGATCCTGTTTTCTGGGAACTGGGAATGTAGATAATATTTCAATAAATATTGATTTAAAAAGCAGCCTTACTGTTCACTCGGTTGCAAACTGTGTGTGAATAAAAGAAACTCCTAATTTCCATCTTTTAAAAGCGCCGAGTTTAGGATATAATTCAATATATTAAGACACATACGTTAGGGATTTGTATGAAAAATGAACTGAACAAACGCAGCGGCAGAAATGTGCTTACTCTCCCGAAAATAAAAGCAGCACACGGCCTGAAGAGATAAATATTTGAGTCATTATCAGTTTAACTCAACGCTGGCAGAAACACACAAACAGATCACAAAGTTTCTCCAATCGCGAAATGTAAGACTATCAAAATACCACAGTAAACACATTCTGTTGGTGAGCTTCAAGATTACAGGGAGCTTGCTGCTTTTGATGTATGAGCAGATGCACATTAAGATGTATTTACGTTTTTTTTTTCCACTTCTTATTTAAAACACTTTGATAAAGAAGTCCGAAAAAGCCTCATTGGAAACTTTTCCTCATACAGGAATGAGCTGAATTTAGCCTGTTACGCCTCATTGCGCTTTTTTGGTAGGACACGGAGAAACTGAAGGGATGCAATCAGAAAGGCCTGTGATGTACAGTTAAAAACAGGCTTCCTGTAGCTTTGCATCTTAAAACTGACCAAATATAGGCGTAAAAACACTAAATTAGAATCAAAAAGCCTTCAGAACAACGTAAATACAGGAATACACATCTCAAAATAGCCCTATATATCATTAAGCAAGAAATTACAGAACTTAAAACTGTCAAAAAAAAATTTTCAAGCAGCCTTTAAAAAAAGTATATATATATATTCTATTTATTTATTTATATATCTATTTTTTATGGCTGGATGAAAAAACTGACACTGCGATGTTTTGTTTTTCTGCAATTTATATTGCGATATAAAAAATAAATTTACAAGATGACTATTTGGAAAGAATTCCAAATTTTATACTGATTGGAATGATTTATTGTTGAGTGCTTCTGCATAAATATACAAAATTATGCAAAAACTAAATTAAAAATAAAAGCACAGATGAAAACAACAGAACAAAGATTTAAAAAAAAGAAATAAACAGTACTTTATGGTTTTCGGTTGAACTTTACCAGTATTAAATTACAGAAATGAGGCAATCAAATTTAAAATAACACGAATAGTCTACATTTTATTGTATTAAATAAACACAATTCATCTTCATTAAAGTTGCAAACTTTAATTTTCCCCAAATGGTTTTAATTCTCTTGAAGTCACAGGCCGTAAAAAAACACCCAATTAAAAATAAAAAAATGTTTTATATTATTAAATTAAAGCTAAACTTTACAAAAACTACCAATTTGACACTTCAAATCCTGCGCTGTGACTATGGCATATTCGCACATCATTCCAATATAATAGTTATTTGTATTGTTATTATTGTTAATTTTATTCAATTATATAAATACATTTTTTCTTTACATCAAGGCGGCATTTCTTAAATGTAAAAAAGTTGTTAAATAGTTAAATATTTATTTATTACTTATTGTATGTAGTTTGAAATGAAATTATTAATCCAGTCATTACCACTGGAATAAATGATTAAATTATATGATAAACTACTTTTGAACAGTTATTTTACAGTGCAACAACATTTCACAATTTTACTATTTTTACTGTTTTTTGATAAAATAAATGCAGCTTTGTTGAGGAAGAGAAGCTTATTTTAAAAGATTTTAAAATCCCACTGACCCCAAACGTTTGACCGGTAGAGTATATGTAAAATTCCCTGCCTTACACTTAAACTATGTGTTTTGTTAGACATTACCACTGTTTTTTATTACTATTATTTTTAATCAGTGATGTACATTTGAGTTTGTAAAAATATTTGAATGAATTTAAATAGATTAAAATTAAATTAAAAATTGACATTTAAATGATAAAATCTAGACCAGTGGTTCTCAAACTTTTTTCACCAAGTACCACCTTA
>NC_141027.1:9270000-9332500 GCF_052040795.2 Danio rerio | reverse complement strand
TTCTAAAATGGCCCTCTACTGTAAACTGACACTCTTGCTCTGAGAGAAGAGCCAGTTTGTAAAAAAAGTCTTGGTTTTGCTTGGTTAATAAATAATCAAACTCATTCAATGGCACAGCATCCTCTTTCACATCATTTCATAAACTTGATTTAATTAGTTAGTGCTGAAATATCGCATCGTATCGTGATATGGGTGTGAATCGTATCGTGTTGCATCGCAATATGTCACAAATGTATCGCTAATATATCGGATCCTATTCTTTGTATCGAGATGCGTATCGGATCGGCATTATAGCTTAGATGCCCAACCCTAATATATATATATATATATATATATATATATATATATATATATATATATATATATGTATATATATATATGCAGGGCCGGATTAAACAATGGGCCTTATGGGCACAGGCCCAGGGGCCCGTGCGCACTAGGGGCCCCTGCGAGGGGGGAGAAAAAAAGACAAATTCGGAGTGTCTTTTTAGGCTAATTGCAAACTCGTCTCTATCAATAAGTATATCAATAAATAAAATGATCCTGTAGACGTTTTCGAGTGCTGAGCTCTGCTTCATCACATCCAGTGGGATTTGGTGAGACGGCACTTTCCAGCAGGGCGGATGAGAAAAGGGCTGGAAAAAGTGAGATCTGGACTGAAGGAAGCTGTGCTGTTATTCCTGGAGGAGTATGAGGGATTCGGCAGGTGCCACGACATGCCAGACATCACCAAACACACTGCGCTTTCCACCCGCACACCAGCCTGTCATTATTGAAGTGCACCGCCCCGGCACTTTGATGATGTTAATATTTCAGTGCGTCTGAAGTGGCCAGACAGCGATTTATTAACCTCGCTGAACTACGAGCGTGAGCCTTTCGCAGTCTGGATGACAATTGGCTTTATTGCATTTAAGGATGAGGAAAAAAAGACTCGCTAGTTGAAAAAAAAAAAGATTCAAACTACCCGGTTAAATTGAGCTGAAACAACACAATTCTTGTCGTTTCTTCTGACAGTTTATTTGTTGTATGTTCAATCCACTTTTATTTGTAAAACATTTTAACTTAATCATTTTGTGTTGGGACAACATGAAGAAATTGAGTTGGTGGAACTACCTGGTTAGTGGATGTGTGGTTTCCCAGAATGCTTTGCATGGGATTGAATAAATGTTGGCAATAAAGTAAACATATGTGTGCTGTTGGGCATGTTTTACTACTCTGGGGGGATTTTGAGTCGTAATTTTGCCACAACGTTCCCTGTTTTTCAGCAGATGGAGTGATTTTTGGTGGCAAATTCTATTTTGACACATATTTTAGGAATTTTAGGAAACTCAAAAATACACTCAAATTTACATCCCTTCACTATGTTAGTGGCTCTTTATGCCCCATTGACTTCCATTATAACAACAATAAAATGACAAATTTGACCTCTTCCAACAGGGAAAACAACTAACAATCAAAAATGTATGATTATATGGTGTCAAAAATGTTGTTATAATAGAAGTAAATGGGTCAAAAACAGCCACTAACATAACGAAAGGGTAGTCAATTTGAACAATACACAAGAGTTAGAGTTGAGACCTATTAGATTAATCTTCACTTAGTTTAAAGACGTGGAAGAGTTTCATGAAATGTTTTAAGGTTACCATCTTGCAGAAGAGTGGCATTCATGCTTAGGGTGTTGGCAGGTTTATTAACAACATTAATGTTTAATGCTTCACTAAGTGAGTAATAACGACCCTATGGTTAGTTCTGAGACAACTCTCAATTACCTGCAGGCATTATTAAAGCATCTGCGGTTTGACCTGCAATACATAAAAGAAAATATGTTCGATCAAATTAAGCAATTTAAACTAATTGGCTTATGAAGAGTAAGCTGAAGAAAATGAATAGTCATGAATGATTCAAAAGAAATTTAGTTTTTTATGAAACTGAAGAGCTTTATTCTGTGAAAACCACCATCCTGGATGTACTTTATCCCGCTTATTACACGGCTACTTTGTACTGAGCTGTACTATTTTATTAATTCTTTAATTTTAATCCAAATCTGACAGAAACTTAAACAGCTGATGGAGTGTACACTAACCTGTGCATTATTCAGACACAAGATGGCGCCAAACACGTAACAAATGCAAAGCTGACAGAAACTAAAACAGCTGATGGAGTATACACTAACCTGAACATTATTCAGACACAAGATGGCGCTAAACAGGTAACAAATGCAAAGCTGACAGAAACTAAAACAGCTGATGGAGTATACACTAACCTGAGCATTATTCAGACACAAGATGGCGCCAAACACGTAACAAATGCAAAGCTGACAGAAACTAAAACAGCTGATGGAGTATACACTAACCTGAGCATTATTCAGACACAAGATGGCGCTAAACAGGTAACAAATGCAAAGCTGGTCAAAATGAAACAGGCTGAATGGAGTATACACTAACCTGAGCATTATTCAGACACAAGACGGTGCCAAACAGTCAAAAATGTAAAGCTGACAGACATGAACAACTGATGGAGTATACACTAACCTGCGCATTATTCAGACACAAGATGGCGCCAAACTGTCAAAAACAAGTAACAGATAAGCAGATACATATGAATGTGGACTTAAGTATATGGATGTGAACGTAACCACTGTCGTTCAAGACGATTCGAAGTTCCCGGAGGAGTCTGTTATTTAGAGGTTGTTATCTCTGAATAACATGCCTTTGAATGCCGCGACAGACCAATCAGAGGCGAGTATTCCAGACAGCCATATAATCAGTTGAAATAACACTTTAAATGTGTGGAATGTCATAACTGACCAATCAGATGTGTGGAATGTCACGACTGACCAATCATAAGCAAGTATTCCAGACAGCCTTGTAATAAGATGAAATAACACTTCAAATGTGTGGAATGTCATGACTGACCAATCACAGAAGTGAGTATTCCAGACAGCCGTGTAAAAATGTGAAATAACACTATTCAAATGTGTGGATTGTCACGACTGACCAATCAATATGTGTGGAATGTCACGACTGACCAATCATACGCAAGTATTCCAGACAGCCTTGTGATAAGATGTAATGACATTATTCAAATGTGTGGAATGTCATGAATGACCAATCAGAAGTGAGTATTCCAGACAGTTTTGTAATCATTTGAAATAACACTATGCAAATGTGTAGAATGTCATGACTGACCAATCAGAAGTGTGGAATGTCACGACTGACCAATCAGAAGAGAGTATTGCTGGCAGCCTTGTAATGACACTATTTAAATGTGTAAAATGTTACGACTGACCAATCAGAGGTGAGTACTCCAGACAGCCATGTAATAACTTTAAAGAACACTTCAAATTTGTGGACTGTCATGACTGACCAATCAGAAGTGAGTATTCCAGACAGTTTTGTAATCATTTGAAATAACACTATGCAAATGTGTGGAATGTCACGACTGACCAATCAGAAGTGAGTATTCCAGGCAGCCTTGTAATAATTTGAAATAACACTATACAAATAAGTGGAATGTCACAACAGACCAATCAGAAGCGAGAATTCCAGACAGCCTTGTAATGACAATATTCAAACGTGTGAAATGTTATGACTGACCAATCAGAAGAGAGTATTCCAGACAGCCTTGGAGAAGGTTTAAATAACACAATCCAAACGTGTGGAAATGTGTCGTTATTCAATTCAAGTTACACCAACTATTCAGTCTTCTGAGTGGCCTTTTTTACTCGATTGTCATGTTCTGAAGTCTGGCATCTTTTGTGGACTGCCGCTGCAGAAGTGTGATGAATCGTGTCAGTGTCATTGAAGAGAATGGAGAGACAGACAACATAATGAACATCACTAGTTTATCAGAACGACAGCTTTTTCCACGCGTCCTCGCTTTGCTGGCAATAAAACACACAGAGGAGAATCTGAGGCAGTCAGTCAAGCTTCTGAACGCTGCAGTCTGCCTGAACTCACAGACAGAATGAAGAAAATAAATAGATAACTCTGTGTTTTGTGACCCAGTCGCTCTTTTATAATGCAAATGATTTTCTGAGTAAATAACGTTCTTTGAAATGGTCGAGTTTGTGGTGTCTGTTGTTGCAGTATGATGTGAATAATGAAAGAAGACGGTCAAATAGATCCATTTCAAAAAGTTTCATTCCTATGCGCTTATCTCAGCCAAGGCACAAAACAGAAGGATAAAAATAAACTGGCTGGAGTAACCAGTTAAAATGCCACAAATTCATTCATTTTCCTTCGGCTTAGTCTCCGTTTCAGAGGTCACCACAGTGGAATGAACCGCTAGCTAATTCAGCATATGTTTTAGGCAGCGGATGCCTTTGCAGCTGCAACCCAGTATTGGAAAACACCCATACACTCTCACTAGGGGTGGGTGACTTGGCCTAAAATCAAAACCTCGATTAATTGAACATTTTAACTCGATTATGATTATTCATTCATTCATTTTCTTTTCGGCTTAGTCCCTTTATTAATCTGGGGTCGCCAAAACGGAATGAACCGCCTTGATTACGATTAACAAACAATAATTTATTCATTATAATTGTTTTGTCCTCATATATTCCCAGTATGTACAGTAAATATGCTCACATATTACAAGAATTTTTTGAATGAAGGGTGCATTACTTGATTTTAAAAAACACATGACTCCACAAGCGGTAGAGAAAGTAAATGAAAAAAATTTACCTGAAAATATTAGATCGATTATTGGTTCTGAATGTCAATTTCGATTACTTTTCGATTAATTGCCCAGCCCTAACTCTCACATTCACATTCATACACTGCAGCCAATTTAGTGCACCCAATTTACCTATAGTGCACGTGTTTGGACTGTGGGGGAAACCGGAGCACTCAGAGGAAACCCACGCCAACGTAAGGAGAACATGCAAACTCCCAGAAATGTCAACTGACCCAGTCGGGGCTCGAACCAGCAACCTTCCTGCTGTGACAGTGCTAGGCACTGTACCGCCCATGCTACATATTCTCGGTGATAAAGATAAAAATGAGTAACATTTAAACACCCTGTGACTGGTCAGCTTGGTAGCGGTGGCCAGTGTGGGCTGTGCTGTGAGGCTGTTGGAACGAGTGTTTACAAATGTGGAGTCCCGTGAAAGAGCTCCAGATGGAAACCTTTGTTTTGTGTTTACCTTATGATTAATGTTGTTGCACGCCTGCCAGCTCCCGCCTCAGAATAAGCGAGTTTAAGCTACTTGTACATTAAAGAGCCCATATTATGGGTTTTTGAAAATGCCCCTCCATGTAGTGTGTAACACATCTCTAAGTGAAGTGAAGTATCCAGCTAAGGCCTAAATCTGTAACAGTACAGTGTTTAAAACTGTTGATTCATCTATAAAAGAGTCGACTCATAGTGCTTCAAACGAGTCGCCTTGATAATGAGTCATTAGGTGTTTCGCCATGACGTACGAACGAAACCAAGTTATTCACGTGCACGCGCAAACCCGGGAGATTTCAAACCTGAGGCCCTGCCCTCTAACACAGAAACCCAGATACACACACACACACCTACAAACACACACACAAACATGCCGGTCGATTGAAGTCACACTGCAGATGGATATTATTGAGTCTCTACTCAAAGATAAAACCTCAGCATTATATCACTGTCGTCCGGAGGTGTGTGTGTGTGTGTGTGTGTGTGTGTGTGTGTGTGTGTGTGTGTGTGTGTGTGTGTGTGTGTGTGTGTGTGTGTGGCAGCTGAAATCCACGCCTACACTATCGAGCGTGTATGAACTGTGATTACTTTTATATTGCTGATTAGCTGTTTGCCATTTCACTCTCTGACTGAAGGCAGTCGACCAATCGCAACAGACTGTCATTGGTCCAATCAGCGCAGATTAGCTTCGCGCTAAGGAGGGGTTTGGGAACAAATGAATCACTGGACGATTCATACAGGAGTCGCTGGGATAATTAGGTAAAAATAAATGCAGATTATAAGACCATGAAAGTGTTTTTTGACCTTGCATGCATATTAGACTGTTGTTGGAGACCCTTACAACCAAGATATGACCCAATTTCATGTATAATATGGGCTCTTTAAGGCAGCATTCGAGAAAAAAAAACACACAAACAAAGAAACTCAACACTGAGGAACATGAACACCTGCTGTCAGCTAGCGTTTTAGAAGTCTTACTGCAGAGTAACACAAACAGCACGCAGAAGTATAAATGCACGAGTTTGTGCAGGACATGCACCATGGGTCACACCAATCACTCGATGTAGGAGTATAAACCAGCCTTTAGTGGAAAGATTGGGTAGCTATACATGAACAAAGGACAATTAAGACCAGTTTAAGACCTACAGCACGATATTTCAGTAGATTCAAGACTTTTTATGGCCAAAAATTAGCTTGTGAGATTTAAGATATTTTAGGAACCTGCAGAAATCCTGTAGATAAGAGTTTCATTCGACATTGTAAAGCAAAATCCTTCAATTTACCAACAAATAAATACGTAAAGTCAATTCCTGTAATTGTTGTTCTTCATACTATGTTTATTTCACATGTGTATGTGTAATACCGAGTTCAGACTGCGTGATTTTAGCCCCGATCTTGGCTCGCCGACAGGTTTTGAGAAATCGCCGACAAATGCCTGAAATCACAGGCAAATCGCTGCTCGTGCACGTGAGTGACAATCACACAGTATGAACAATCAAAGACGCGATCTGAGAGAATCGCCGATGAGTCGCTGATGCCTGTGAGATATTTGGCGTGCTGAATATCTGGAGCTGTCGGCGATTCAAATCATGCCGTGTGAATTGAGTTTTGACTGAAAATAACATCAGCGATCGCCTACAGCCAATGAGAGAGCAGCTTTCACTTGTGTGTGCGTGTGTGTATACCTGCTGCAGGCGAGCGGGAGGCTGGGGGAGAAGTTAAAAGCGCTCTTTTTCGGTTTATTTGGACCCACGAAATGGAGGAAAAACTAGTGGAGGTTTGACAGGACTCAGGAGCAACCGTGTCTGTTTGATGTTTCATACAGAAAGAAATTAGTTTATCTATTATCAACTTAAGTTGAGGAGAAATGGCTAATTCCCTTTAAACCCAGGTGAGCAAACATGTACATGTTCAACCCCATTAAAGGCTTCTTTCTTTGTCGCCGATTCTCCCTATAGTAAAGTCATGCAATGTGAAAGCCCCTGTCGCCGATCCATCTTGCAGTGTAAATAAAGCAGCGACGAAACGCCAGCCCAGATAGTCATGCAGTGTGAAAACATCTGTGACACGACTAGTTTGAAAATCATGCAGTCTGAACTCGGCATAAGACGCATCAGACGTAACGTGCAGGAGTAAAGCAGAGCACATGTTTTCAAAATGAAACTCTCTCCAAATGCATGTCAGAAATGTTTGTTTTTAGATCAGTAATTAACAGAAGCATGCAGAGAGTTCATGCCGATAAACCATCACTCCATCATTAAACCCATTAACAGCACTCGCAATTAACAGACACACACACACACACACACACACAGACAGAGAGAGAGAGAGAGAGAGATAGTCACAATACCAACTAAAAACGCACACACTCCAGCCAAACTTACATGCATGTATGCACACAGACACTTAAAGACAAACACATACATACACACAGAAAAAAACACACTTATACACACATGAACATGCACACAATACACACACAGACACACGAGCACACTCCAGAGACAATCAGTAATACATACGCACACGCAAACACTGTCACATACACATGCGCACACACAGAAAGACACACGGAGATGCACACAAAGAGAAAAACTAACACACACGCACACATATACGCACGATTATACACATATAAAAGCTTCAGACAAAACACACACAGTCAAAACCAGAAACACACAATTATACACGCAAAGATGCACACATCACATACACAGAGACAACCTGCCATACACAATCGCACTCACTTACACATGTGCACACACACACACACACACAAAACCCAGACACACAAGCACAGAGTCATTTACACGTGCACACAGAAAGGCACACCAACACACACAAAGACGCACACAGACACACAAAAACAGACAAAAATACACACACATAGACAACCAGACATACACACACATACACACACAAACACACTTCACACCGAC
The DNA here is from genome assembly GCF_052040795.2 of Danio rerio. Classification (NCBI taxonomy): domain Eukaryota; kingdom Metazoa; phylum Chordata; class Actinopteri; order Cypriniformes; family Danionidae; genus Danio; species Danio rerio. The sequence continues at coordinate 9,324,386 of NC_141027.1, read as the reverse complement.
AGATATGCACGCAAAGAAACAGACACACATACACTCAGTCACATGTGCACAAACAGAAGCACAGACACACACACACCCACCCATGTTGCACATGTGCACATAGAAACACACATACACGCACACACACACACAAATGCTGCACATGTGCACACACACACCTCCTCTTTCCTCAGACAAGGTTATCCCTCGTCAGCTCTGATAAGAGTAAAGCTAATCTCAAACAGGAACTGAAGGATAAACAAGGAATCCAGGAAGCCTCTTCACAGCAGGAGCAGCTACACACACACACACACACACACACACGCACACGCACACAATCAGTGAAGCTCAGCAAGCAATAATTCACACTCGTCCTGTTGCTGAAATCTGATCACAGTGTTCAGAAGCAGAGTTGATCAAATGACCAAGAGACACAGAAACATTTATTCTCTTCCAAAATCTCTTCAAAAACTGAAGGCAATTTACGCTTAATGGCCTAATTTAAGTTTGTCACTGGGTTAAATATAAAAAAAGCATCGATAAGCATCTTATTTCTTCCCCCAATGCACTTAAATACGACATTTTTTTTTTAAAATTTGTAAGCAAACAATTATGAACATTGTACATTAATAACGGTGTCTTTTCAGTTATATTTAATAGATCAATTGTTGGATGACATATTAATGGCATAATTAAAGAGTTAACTGCAATTATAAACCTTTATACTTTGCCAACATCATCAATGAACATACTTGGTTTCAACCATTAGTCAGCAAAACATTTTTACTCAATAAAAGAATTCAATTTAGTTTGACCTACTTTTTAAACTACTTTCACAAGTAAAGATGAGTTTAAAAGCATGCAGGTTTAACTATTGACTAAACATATCTATTGAGCTGAATGCTGATGTAATATTTCACTCATATTTTGACATTGTATCTTCATACAAGTCGACAATTTATTTGCATTTAGTCTGTTTTCTTTATATTTACAGTACAGACGAGTGATGCATATTTCATTATTACAGATTTACAGATTGTAATATGTTATATGCATCATGTGAATGGAAACAGTAATATTATACAGCTATTTGAAAATAACCTTAAAACATTTCATTCTGGCATATTTTAAATTATATGAAATAAAAATAAAAGGATTTTATATATATATATATATATATATATATATATATATATATATATATATATATATATACATATATTTCCTATATACAGTATGTATACACATTTTTACATGATTGTTCCTCTGTATTTGTGCGCACGTTTATATTTTTTAATATTTTATATTCATTATTAACTGTTTTAAGCATATACAATTTAATGAATTTTCTTTATTTCTAAAAATCTAAAAACATTAACATGTATAAATACCTAAACCATTAGAAAAATAGACAGACAGACAGAAAGACAGACACAGACAGACAGACAGACAGACAGACAGACAGACAGACAGACAGACACAGAGACAGACAGACAGACAGACAGACAGACAGACAGACAGACACAGAGACAGACACAGAGACAGACAGACACAGAGACAGACAGACAGACAGATAGATAGACAGACAGAGATAGACAGATAGACAGACAGACAGACAGACAGACAGACAGATAGAGATAGACAGATAGACAGACAGACAGACAGACAAAGAAACAGACAGACACAGAGACAGACAGGCAGACAGGCAGACAGACAGACAGACAGACAGACAGATGGATGGACTAGAAGGATGGATGAATATGAGAGATACAGTAGCAAAATAGATAGATAGACAGAGACGGACAGACAGATATGAATGTTTTTTGATGTAATATATCATGTATTACATACTGAATGTAAACAGAATATCTATTAATATTTGTAATACTATACATTTATCCAAAATGACCCTAAAATATAAATGAAATCTCCACTTTAAATTTAAATCACAAGATGACAATAACTTCAGTTATACCTAACATTTATAAAATGTGTGTTATCTCTGCTCAGCTATTATTAACATCAGCAATAACATTATGCAAGCACAATGCATATAATACAGCTGCTGAACATCTACACACACTGAATGTCACTGTACACAGAGCTGATTGATGATGAGCAGGAATTAGAAGCTCTCTGTTTGTTTTGGGGGCTTTAGATGGAGCACTGACTCTGTGTCCTGCAGGACTACCCTTTCCCCTCATCTGCTTCTTTGTTGCTAGAGGATTACAGTCAGGCCTTGTTGTATTTGATGCCTATTGAGGAAAGTCGACGGCCATTGTCCCGCAACAAGCCAGAAGTGTGAGCTTACAGATGGAGCGGCGGGGTCAAAAGTTAAGAAAACAAAGCAAACCCTGGGAAGGTACACAGAGACCGACAGGGCCTTTCATTTCAGCCATCCCAGAAAAACCACCCACAACGACAGCAGATCCACCACACACATTCATATATATACATACACACACATAGCACACACATAGATATACACACCCACACTCACACATGCATAGATATACACACCCACATGCATGCACATAGACACACAGACAAGCTCACACAGATACATACACAAATACACATACAAGCACACGCATTCAAATACAAACACTCAGACACACATACAAACACAATCCCAAACACACACACATACATATATATGTATATAAACACACAAGCACACACACACACGCATCCACGCACATGGATATACATGTCTACATGCACGCATAGATACACACACACACACACACACACACACACACACACACACACACACACACACACACACACACACGCAAACGAACACACACATGCACACATGAATACAAACACTGACACTCATACATACACATACAGTATACTCACAAAATCCCACACACATGCACACATGCGCACACACACACATGCATACACATGCTAGCTCACGCACACGCATACACACACGAAGAGCATACAGACATGAACACAAGTACAAATGCAAACACACAAACTCACACAATCCAACACATGCACACACTTACACACACACACACACACACACACACACACACACACACACATACATACATACATACATATATATATATATATATATATATATATATATATATATATATATATATATATATATATATATATATATATATGTATATATGTATGTATGTATATATATATATATATATATATGTATATGTATATATGTGTCTGTGTGTGTGTGTGTGTGTATATATATATATAAACACACACACAGCTCTACTTCAGTCACTCCAGTCAATATCAGGATGAATGGGCTTTTGCCATTGACTGATGTGATCTTGAACTATAAATAATTCCACAATTTATCAACTAATTATTAATAAATATTAAAAAACATTAAATTAATAATGATTATAAAAATATAAACACTTGTATAATTTATATCATATTTGAGTGAGTGTATAAGGGAAAAAATGGAAAAAAATACCAACATGTTTGTGTTGTACTGAAAGACATCAAGCTTATATTTCCCTTTCTGAACAACAGATGCTAACAGACATTAGCGAAAAGTGACATTTCAGTCAACTTTAATGCCAGTAAAATTGACCCAAATTAATAAAAATGACATTAACAAAAAGACAAAAATCAATAACAACAACAACAACAACAACGTGTAAAAGGAGCACAGGCTAAGTGATAAATCAGCATCCGACTCTTAATCGAACTGCATCCTAATGAACCAGACAAGGCCGTGTTGTGCTTATCTACACTCGACTGCATGTTTGAAAACAGCGTCTCGACGGTTCACACTTGTGCAGCTGCTGGACGGACAGCCGAAGACACGCGCCGATAAAAGAGTAGAGACCTGAACGCGGCGCTCTCAGCCTAATGAGATTGTTTAGGCTGCTTCATTGCGTTGTGGATTGGGCACCTGGTCAACAGGCCCTCATGCTGTAAGACTCTTACGCGTAATCCTGTCTAATAGGATCGAGCTTTAGCTGCTCCACTGTGATGAACGCCCCAGACGCATTCAGAATTAACCAGTTCTGCTCAATTAATAGACCCAATGATTGGTTAACAGGAGCAAGTCAATAGGGATATTTACTAAAAATGGATGTGGTCAAGGGTGAGTAAAAAAAAAAGACTAAAAGGAAATGACATCAATCAGCAGTCTAGAGGTCATTGGGTCATGTGTGAAAATGACTGGTTGTGGTGAGGATTTGGTTCAAAATGAACTAGTCCTGCTGACTTAATACACCAAACAATTAGCTATCAAGAGTGATGGCATAGGGATATTTACTAAAATGGATTGTGATTGAGAATAAGTGAAAACGGAAATTACATCAGTCAGTAGTCTAAAGCAGTAGCCTCAACCTCTGAGCCATAGACCGGCAATGGTCAAATGCATAATGGTCAACGGTAAATACAAGAAATATTGCATCATTTCCGTTTTTTTTTTTTTTTTTTTTTTTTTTTTTAATCAAAGCCTGAACGGTCTTTTATTTCGAAAACTCTTTTATATTTAAAGTGACCCTATTCTCATGGTTTCATTTTCGGTCATTTAAGCACTAATGTTTAACCCACAAGCTATTAACGATCTTTAACCAACAAGTTAATAACGATCTTTTATTTTGAAAAAATCTTTTATTTTGAATAACCCACAAGCTATTAATGATCTTTAACCCAAAAGCTAATAACGATCTTTAACCCACAAGCTAATAACGATCTTTAACCCACAAGCTAATAACGATCTTTAATCTACAATCTAATAACGATCTTTAACCCACAAGCTAATAACGATCTTTAACCTACAATCTAATAACGATCTTTAACCCACAAGCTAATAACGATCTTTAACCCACAAGCTAATTACGATCTTTAACCCACAAGCTAATAACGATCTTTAATCTACAATCTAATAACGATCTTTAACCCACAAGCTAATAACGATCTTTAACCTACAATCTAATAACGATCTTTAACCCACAAGCTAATAACGATCTTTAACCCACAAGCTAATTACGATCTTTAACCCACAAGCTAATAACGATCTTTAACCCACAAGCTAATAACGATCTTTAACCTACAATCTAATAACGATCTTTAACCCACAAGCTAATAACGATCTTTAACCCACAAGCTAATAACGATCTTTAACCTACAATCTAATAACGATCTTTAACCCACAAGCTAATAACGATCTTTAACCCACAAGCTAATAACGATCTTTAACCTACAATCTAATAACGATCTTTAACCCACAATCTAATAACGATCTTTAACCCACAATCTAATAACGATCTTTAACCCACAAGCTAATAACGATCTTTAACCCACAAGCTAATAACGATCTTTAACCCACAAGCTAATAACGATCTTTAACCCACAAGCTAATAACGATCTTTAACCCACAAGCTAATAACGATCTTTAACCCACAAGCTAATAACGATCTTTAACCCACAAGCTAATAATGATCTTTAACCCACAAGCTAATAACGATCTTTAACCTACAATCTAATAACGATCTTTAACCCACAAGCTAATAACGATCTTTAACCCACAAGCTAATAACGATCTTTAACCTACAATCTAATAACAATCTTTAACCCACAATCTAATAACGATCTTTAACCCACAATCTAATAACGATCTTTAACCCACAAGCTAATAACGATCTTTAACCCACAAGCTAATAACGATCTTTAACCCACAAGCTAATAACGATCTTTTATTTTGAAAAAATCTTTTATTTTGAATAACCCACAAGCTAATAACAATCTTTTATTTTGAAAAAATCTTTTATTTTGCAAAATGATTGTATTCTCACGGTTACATTTCGGTCACATGAGCACTAAAGTTTAACCCACAAGGAGCAAAATGAGTAAGAAACAGATGTCTTTGAAAAGTTTCTTTGCGAAGTAGGAAAAGCCACAGTAAAGAGCACTTGAACTGGCAATGATTGAATCCACAACCCATTTGTCAATAAACCAGGTGAATCCAGCATGTCTGTGCAAGAAGATCAACTGCTGGAGATCGCAAATGACCGCGGCTATTCACAAATTGTGTTTCTTCCACACACAAGTTCGTTATTTCCAATAGAGGCGCGCTCGTGCCTTCCAGGCACAACCAGTTAAAAACCTCTTCAAAATGCTGTGAGCACACTGGGAGTCATGTGACAAAAACTGACCAATAAGCTTAATATTTTGTATAGAAATACACATTTCAGTAGCACAGCAGAGGTTTTTAATTTTCTCCATAAATAAAACTCCATGGTAAAATTGTCAAGCGTTGACCGGTCCACCGTGACAAAAAGGTTGGGGACCATTTGTCTAGAGGTCATCAGGTCATGACTGGTTAGTTGGTTTAGAATTAAATAGTCCTGCTGAATTAATAGACCCAACCATTGGCTATCGAGAGCGATTGAATAGGGATATTCACTAAAATCATATGTGGTTGAGAATGAGTGAAAAACACTAAAAGGAAGTGACATTAATCAGTAGTCTAGAGGTCATCAGGTCATGAGTAGTGTAGTGAGGATTTGATCCAAAATTATGTATTCCTGCTCAAATAATAGACCCAACGATTGGCTATCAAGAGTGATTGAATATAAAGTATTTTCTAAAAAAAAGATGTGGTTAAGATTAATTGAAACACAAAGGAAACAACATCAGTCAGTAGTCTAGAGGCCATCAGGTCATGAGTAGTGTAGTGATGAATTGGTTAAAAATGAACTAGTCCTGCTGAATTAATAGACCCAATGATTGGCTATCAAGAGCAACTGCATAGGGATATTTACTGAAATTGAATGTGGGTGAGAATGAATGAAAAATGCTAAAAGGAAGTGACATCAATCAGTAGTCTAGAGGTCATTGGTTCATGAGTAGACATGACTGGTTGTGGTGGGGATTTGGTTGAGCTCATCATAGAGGTCATTCACTGCTGACATGTTGACGTTCTCCAACCAGACAGGCCGACATTCTTTGGCTCGGACACTAAAACGATTAGCACGAGTGCAGTGAAGCTGTAAGTGTGGGTGCATGCAAGGGTCGAGCACACGCACACACATGCACGCACAAAAACAAATCTCAATTAGAATTGATGATTTACTTTTATTTTGAAGTGGTGAGCTGGAATTGGGCAGAAAGCAGAGGGAGTTGAAGTTGAAAAGGATTTTAGGCTACATCCAGATGGCAACAATTCCGTTCATTTTCTTTAGGAATAAATTGAGATGAAAATTCTGGGCTGAAAGTAAATATTATGAATGCACTTGTCTAAAAAAATGGAAAGCAAAACAGATTTGTAATATTCATTCATTCAGTCATTTTCAGCATACTGAGTACAGATCAACTCAATGTAGAAATGTAAGAAAACAATTATCTCATTTAATTATTTATCTTCTATCCATCTATACCAGTGGTCACCAAACTTGTTCCTAGAGGACTGGTGTACTGCAGATTTTAGCTCCAACCCTAATCAAATGCACCTGAACAAGCTAATCAAGGTCTTACTGGGTATACTTGAAACACCCAGGCAGGTATGTTGAGGCAAGTTGGGGCTAAACCCTGCAGGGACACCGGCCCTCCTGGACCAAGATTGGTGACCCCTGATCTATACCAATAAATATCTACCTATTTTCAATACATATGTAACCCACGGGTCCTACAACACCCATACCGTTCGGAGCTGTGATCGAACCAGCAATTCTTTGTATGGGAGTCGATTACTCTAACAAGGAGACCATGGTCTCTAATGTCACTAGAGCACCTTTAAAGGTCAGAGGATTGAGGTTTACCTGCATAGCATTTCACTAGCTTGTCTCCGTTACACTCACCCCCCTAAACCTCACTCCAATTCTGGACGAGCCCCCACATGTAATCCAGTGCTCCTACAACACCCATCCTGTTGTGAGCTGGGATTGAACTGGCATTTCTTTGTATGGGAGTCGGCCTAATAAGGGGGCTAAATACCATGGCCTCTAGTGTCTTTTGCTAGAGCACCTTTAGAGGTCAGAGGAGTCGGGTTTAAATCCATAGCACTTCACTAGCTGGTCTGTTACATTCAGCCCCCTAAACCTCACTACAATCCCATACGAGCCCCAATGTGTAACCCACCGCTACTACAACACCAATCCTGTTCTGAGCAGGCATCAAACCGGCAATTATGTGTATGGGAGTCAGTTGCTCTACCAAGGAGGCTAAAGACCATGGCCTCTAGGGTCTGTCACTAGAACACCTTTAGAGGTCTGAGGAGTGAGGTTTAGCTGCATGGCATTTTACTCGCTTGTCTCCGTTACACTCACCCCCCTAAATCTCACTCCAATCCTGGACCAGCCCCCATGTGTAACCCACTGCTCATCCCGTTCTGAGCTTGGATCGAACCGGCAATTATTTGTATGGGAGTTAGTTGCTCTAAAAAATAAAAGGCTAAAGACCATGGCCAAGTATCTGTCACTTGAGCACTTTAGAGGTCAGAAGAGTTAGGTTTACCTGCATAGCAGTACGCTAGCTTGTCTCCGTTACACTTATCCACCCCAAACCTCATTCCAATCCCGGACGAGCCCCCAAATGTAACCCACCAGTCCTACTACACCCATCCCCTTCTAAGCTTGGATTGAACCGACGATTCTTTGCATAGGAGTCAGTTGCTCCAACAAACAGGCTAAAGACCAAGGCCTCTAGTGTCTGTCGCTAGAGCACCTTTAGAGGTCAGAGTGAGGTTTAAATCCATAGCACTTTGCTCGCTGGTCTCTGTTACACTCACTCCCCTAAACATCACTCCAATCTCGGACGAGCCCCCACATGTAACTCACCGCTCCAACACCCATTCTGTTCTGAGCTGGGATCGAATCTGCAATTCTTTGTCTAGGAGTCGGTTGCTCTAACAAGGACGCTAAAGACCATGGCCTCTAGCGTCTGTAGCTAGAGCACCTTTAGAGGTCAGAGGAGTGAGGTGTACCAGCACAACACTTCGCTAGCTGGTCTCCGTTGCACTCACCCCCTATATTGGGTGTATGGCCATACACAAGAAATGCGCTATATAAATACACACGTTACATTACAAACCTCACTCCAATCCCGGACGAGCCCCAAATATCGATTTGTTCAAATTAAGTTGAAGCTGGAACTGTGAAACGACACTTCTTGTTGGGAGCAAATGCATATAGAACTGAAAGACTCAGGCACATATACCTACACTGTCACACCGCTAATTCGTACACGCTACATATATACACACACACATCCTGAATCTATATCCTCTCTATCTTACAGTATTCTACAACACATCTATATCCTCAATGCTTCTCAGCCTCTCTTCCTAGCTTTGCTTTTCGAATCTTGAATGTCAGTATAATTGTATCTCCATATTGAAGCTGCAGTAATGCATCCTGCTTGCTTCCACAATTCACATGAAACCCCGATGCCAGAATTGAATACTAATTTAAAAGCCTTTCTCGATTCACTAGCGAGTGATGCATGCAGAAGTGACCATTTCATCTACGACGGAAGAATGAAACAGGAATAAAGTGGCCTTGAGGGACGGGTTTTTTTCTGTTCCGCATCAGCAGACAGCCTGGCAATGGGGTGAAGCATATTTTGCGGTATGAAACCGGAGTGCCCATCTGTCCCGGTGCCAAAACAGAATGAGAATCAGTCATCTCCTCCTCCTACTCTTCTACTTCTTCCCCCAGACGAACGATTTTCGCTATATTTGGCAGAAAGGTGGAACAATGTCGTCGCCGGCTTGTGTTTGTCCTGCCGCAGGGGCAATTACACTGCTGAGATTCACAGGACAGTGACAGACTCAGGTGAAGTACAGGCAGACGGACAGACAGAGCTCTGCCATTACGACATTAGTTCCACTTACTAAATACAAACCTACTGAACATTTACTCACAGCCATCGTTTACAAAGATGACTGTTGCTGTCTTTCTTTTGTTCGTTTGTTATTTTTTTTCTATTGTTTGTTTGTTTGTTCATCCTTTCAATATTTTTGCTTCTTTTTCTTTCTTTCTCTTTTGTTTGTTCTTTATTTCTTTCATTTGTTCTATTACTTTTATCATTCATTATTTTTCTATTCCTATTCTGTTTTTCCCCTCTTTAGTTTTTTCATCTTTCTCTTTTTCTTTCTCTCCTTTCATTTTTTCTTTTGTTTGTTCTTTTTCAGTTGTTACTCTTCTTTCTACTTTCCTCTAGTTTTCTTTCTCTCCGTTTATTCTATCTTTCATTGTCTTTCTTTTGTTTGTTTCTTTTTTACTCTTTGTGTCCTTTGCTTTTGTTTTTCCTCTATTTTTTCTCTCCTTTTATTCCTTTGTTCTTTCTTTTGTTTGCTCTTTTTTCTTTATTTACCTTTCTTTTTCCCCTCTATTTTTTCTCTTTCCTTTTTTCTCTCATTCTTTCTTTTTTCTCCATTCCTCTCTTTTTTCCCTTTTTTCTCTTCTTTTATTATTTCGTTCTCTTTCTTTTGTGTTCTTTATTTCTTTTTATTCTTTTTTTCTCCCTTTTTCTTAATATTTCCCCCCTCGCTCTTTTAATTCTTATTTCATTCTTTTGTTGGTTTGCTTACTTGTTTTTCGCCCTTTTCTTGGTTTTACATTCTTTTCTTTGTTTATTTGCCTCTTTTCCCCTCTATTTTTCTCTCTCCTTTTATTTTTTCTTTCGTTCTTTCTTTTGTTTGTTGTTTTTATTTATTTTTTTCGCTCTTTTCCTTTTTTTCCCATAATTTTTATTTTTCCCCTCAATTTTCTCTCTCCATTTATTCTTTTTTCATTCTTTCTTGTGTTTTTTCCATTTTTTCTTGTATTTTTTGCTCTTCTATATTTTCTCCTCTATTTTTCTTTCTTTCCTTTCTTTTTTCTATATTTCTTTTTCCCTTTTTATTCTTTAGTCATTCTATTCCTTTCTTTTTCCTTCAATTTTTCTTTCCTCTTTCCCTTAAATTTTCTTTCTTTTTCCCTCTATTTCTCTCTCCTTTTATTCTTTTTTCATTCTTTCTTTTGTTTTTTTCTTTCTTTTTTGTCTTTCTATCTCTTCCTGTCTTTCCCTATCTTTTTTGTCTTTTTCTTTGTTTTTTAATTCTTATTCTTTCTTTCTTTTCCTTTCTTTTTTCTCCCTCTGTTTTGTTATCTTTTTGTTTGTTCTTTATTCTTTTGTTTGTTTTTTTCATTCTCTCCTTTGTTTGTTCTTCTTCTTTCTTTTATTTCCTCTCCTTTTCTCTCGCTGTCATTTTTTTCTTTGAAAGTTCAAGCCATTTCACATGATAGTAGTCCACCACTTTAAAGAAAAAATCTTAAAGGAAAATGTCATCATTTACTTGCTCTTTATGTGTTCTACACCCATTTGACTTTCTTTGTTCTGACACAAAAGAAAATATAGTGAAGAAGGCAGGTTGACTTTCATGGTATTTTTTTTGCCAGGAACCAGCATTCTTCAAAATCTCTTCTTGTTTTTAAATGGATGTTGAACAAGTGAAGGGTGCCTAAGTGATGACAGATATGTAATTTAAGGTTAGAAGAAAAATGAAGGTGTAAAATCCCACAAGGGTGTGTTAATGAAGATAACTTTTTCTTTTCTTCACTTTCGTCAATTGGTAGAGTTCTGTCCCTGGTCACTGTCGCCACTGGCTTGCTTGGTTTGGGGCATCGATGGATTTACTCTTCAGTGTTTTGACTTTCAGCAGTGAAAATTAAACCTCACTGAACTGAACTAAAACTGTACTGGACTGACACTGTTTTAATTTTTTGAGCGAAGAAATGAACATCTTGAATGACAAAGCGTGTGAGCAAATGATCAGGAAATTTTCATTCTGCAATTGAACTAATCCTTTAAACAGCCAACACAAGTCTGACGTCAAAGGACAGTCCTGCAGCTGAGCTTCGCCTGAAGACGTCTGACATGCCGCACGACCTCGGCTTGTTGGCCCAACCTGTAAACAGACGGCCGTGAAGAGATGATGAGCTGCCGAGAGCAGGGGGTGAGTTTCTGGAGGATGTTTTATGAGGAAAGAAGCACGAGGACGCAACCTTATCCGCATGAGACTCATTACCGAGCAGACAGCCATCAAAACGGAATTACACCGAATTTCGCGATTAGCGTAATTAGAATGCACTGCAAATGAACCCTAATTTAACCCTACACACAGGTTTTGAAGTGGCCAAACATGCTATAAATGGCTCTGGGGTGGAAAAAATGAAAGTTGCTGCTTTATTAAATGTCCTATCTGTCATTGTTGACTCCTCACACACACCGTTCCACATCCATATAATTATTTCTTCTGTTGAAAAAAGATAGTAGAATTGAACGCATATCTGTGTAGCTCTTCTACAAACAAGAGCAGCTCACGGGCACATCAAATGAGGGTAATTATCGCTACCTAAATCTAAATTAAATAAATGCAGCATTCATAAAATTGTAATAAAGTCACATTTTTAAATAAATATTTCATTAATTCAAGCAATGAAAGCCAATAAAAATCCCTGTACGTGTTGTTGTTTTAATGCTTAGTCAATATAAATGGAGCAGGAGCAGCATTGCACCAAACATCAGCATGTGAGGGACATCGCAAATATAATATGCAATTCAAATATATGCAAATATATGATTTGTACAACAGTTCAACAAACAAGAAGTGAATGTCAAGTCATTTTAGAAATAATATGTTACGTGATCCTTCTTAAAAATAGATTTTTTTTAGGTCACACTTTATTTTAGGATACATTTTTCGCTATTAGTAAACCCTGTAACTACAGCCTTTTCCTTAAATTTGTAATTGGCTGCCTATTAATAATTAAGGGAGGTATTCAGTAAGGTTAGGAATGTAAAATAAGATCATGCATCATATGTACTTTATAAGTACAAACAGCCAATGGGGTTTATTTAAACAACATTAACAGATTTATTTTAAGTGCATGGCGCAAGTGCATTTAGGACTCCACTTCTGTTACTTTAAGTAGGGGGAAAACAATCGATGCACCCAGCACATGGCCTAAAAGTGTTATTATTGGTGCGTTTTTGGTGTAACAAGCATTGAGCCAAGTCTCATCTCTCATTGCCAGTAAGAGTGAGTTGTGATCGCACTATTGCAGACTTTGTAAATGGAATAGAACGAGCCCGATTCTACCAATGCGCCCTGAGGTGAAGGAAGCATTTTAATATGTAGAAAATAATAATCTTTTACATAATAATTGTTGAATATTTCGTATTAAATGACATGTTGGGGGTGACTGTGTATCTCTGTGTGTATAATAAGCAACGTGTACATGCTTTTTAGACTACAACATCTACAGAGCGAGACAGATTCTATCGAGGTGACCTAATGTAAAGGTAGAGTTTTTTTATTATTATTTATGAAGTAAATAATTATCTATTACATTATAAACCTTTGATTTTTTCATATTAAAAGACATGTTGGTGCTGCTGCGCATCCCTGTGTGTGTAATAAGAAAAGTGCACAAGCATAACAGACTGCAACATCTACAGAACGAGCCAGATTCTATTAAAGCGCCATGAGGTGACGAAGGTAAAGTTTTTTTTTTATTAATTGTGTAGAAAATCATAATATATTACATTATATTTCTTGAATTTTCAAAATGAATGATATTTTGGTGCTGCTGCACCATCTGTGTGTGTGTAATAAGAAACGTGTGTCATAGGGCTCAACGCTAAGGACATTTTCTACTGGCCCGACTGGACCAGCGGTTCAGAGTTTGATTTGCCCTGCCAAAATTTTCACTGGCCCCACCAAAATAAATAAATAAAAAAATAGTAATAATAATATTAATAATAATTAAAAAATTCTTAGCCACATATTTTAAACAATGTGTCAAAAATAATGTCTGTGAATCTTGAATTTAAATATTTTTAAAATGTTAAAGTATTTAGCAGTAAAATATAGAAGTATGAAAAATGTGCAGGTATTTTATTTCAAAACAAAAGGTGGCTGACTTAAAAGTGACTGAAAACTATACAAAACATCACTTTACCCATGTAAATATCTGTTTCCACAACGTTAGAACCAGACGTTTTCTGAAAGCCTCATAATTTGATGTTGACGTCTCTTTACTGTACTGGTTTTTACCAGGTTACAGAAAAAATAATGTGCTCACAACATCCAATCAGATAAAAAGAACCAAAAAGCAATATGGTGTTTACGACTTCACAGAAAAGGTAGCATTCAAAGACTTAAATGCACAAATTGTTTCTCGATTCTAAGACTGCATTTGCACGCAACTGACAAATAGTCACAGGCAAATAAAAATTTTGGGACAAGGCAGTAACGATTCTCTCTACAGTCCCGAACATCTCACACGCTGGCCCCGGGCTATCGGGCAGTCCTTATTGTTAAACCCTGTGTACTTTTTAAACCATACCATCAACAGAACAAGCCAGATTTTATGAAAGCATCCTGGGGTGAAGGTAGAATTTTTTTTTAATATTTATGTAGAAAATAATAACCTTTTGCATTAGAATTCTGTCAATTTTCATATTAAAAGATATTTGGGTGCTTCTGCGCATCCCTGTGTATGTATCAAGCATCGTGAACTTGCATTTTAAAGGCCACGCTATCTGCAGAATGATCCAGATTCTACCAAAATGTCCTGAGGTGAAGGTAGCAGTTTTACATGTGGAAAGGAATAATCTTTTACATAATAATTTTTCATATTGAAAGTCATTTGGTACTATTGTATGTATTAAGCACTGTGTATATGCTTTTTGGACACTCCTCTGTCCAAGGCGCTCTTTAAATGAGGAAAAATAATTGCACCACTGACTTTAGACCAGCTTTAAGTTGGTTAATGATGCAGTTTATTTCCGATGCCTCAAAATTGCAACATGCCAAAAATACACCTTAACACACTTTCCAGACCAAAACACCCTATGGGTGGTCACCCCTGATGAATAAATGGACTAAGCCGCAGGAAAATGAAGGAATGAATGAATAAAAGTTTTATTGAGATGGATTGTTGGTGATTGAATGGGTGTTTTCCCAATTTACCAGGACAATTAAGATCTTTTTAAATATGATTTAGGTATATATTTAAGTGAATTACCAAGCATGCAACCACACATTTGACCAATCTTCTAGAACCTGATCTTTAAGATTCCACTGAAACACATAATTAGAAATTAATTATTCCCCACACAGAGTAGGTATATCAAGAAAGTGCTGTCAGAGACACAATCCTACCCACAGACGGGTCTTCACCCAGAACAACACAAAAACACAAGCCTCATCTGTGTGTGTCCCTGAGTGACAGAGTCAATGTCAGACAAAACACTAACAGACACTGTGAAACCAAGCTAGATCTGATTTTTATGTCTGACCATCTATGCACCAACTTCTCTTTGGATCACCAGTCCAGTCCTCCAAACTACTCCATCCTCCTTAAAACAGCTCCTAAAGAAGAAACTTCCCCAAAAACAACTATTATACGTGTTATCTTCCCATAGATGCTTCATAGAACACAAAGTCCTAAGATGAAGCGTTCACCAACAATCACGCTGGGTTTCATGTTCTTCCTTGGCATAAATGAGTTACGCTCTCCTGCGGTGGTTGCAGACAGGCCTGCCTTTATAGTCTCCGTACAGCCTCTCGGGATCATGTGAGTGATGGTACACATGCTGGCCGGCAGCGGAAGCTAAAATGGCTTATTATTGAAAGAAAATGCTTGAGTTTTAATTCAGCTCATAGGGGTAAAAAAAAGGGGAAGAAGAAATTTTCGTTTTCTGAGGAGCCATTCTCAATCATACAGTCGATGCTAATGAGATTATAAAATAATGTTTATTTAATGCATGAAGTGGCTCATTTAACATTCAAAGCAAGCAGAAAGCAAAGTGTTCCTGTTCTACTTTCTCGAGCAAACATATTCATGAACAAACCAGTTTGACTTAACTGTACGAACCGCATCAGCAAACAAAATGAAAGCTGCCATGCACGACCAATCTTTAAAAGGTATATAATACACAGTTTGGCATGACAAGCATCACTGTTTCAAATACTTCAGGATTGCAGCTGTAACAAACCCTTAACCCTTTAGGCCTTTGGTGTCAATTCCAGTTCCAGAAGGGGCCGCAGCTCTGCACAGTTTTGTTTCAACCCTAATTAAACACACCTGATCAAACTAATTAATTTTTTTAGGCTTGTTTGAGACCTAGGGGTAAATGTGTTGGAGCAGGTTTGGAACTAAACTGTGCAGAGCTGCAGCCCTCCATGAACTGGAATTGACACCTGTGAAATTCACCTTATTCTTCGCTGACGAGCGGGCGCAGCCATTTGAATGTTTTTGGCTCGAGACTTACGTTCTCATTCACTTCCATTAATTTTTAGACATTAAAAACTGCTCGTTTCGCAGTTTGATATTGCAAATTGATATTTTCTTATTATATTATTCTACTTGGTCTGTATAGCAATGCAAACATTTGTTTGTAGAGCAAGTAGTTTGACCGTTTTCTGCCGTTTATTATTCCTAGTCATTTCTCCCATAGGCGACTGAATCGGAAGTTCTAAAACAATCGTGAAAACAGGCGCACGTCCGCATTTTAGAATAAGGTCAATAGGCCAACATTTACGGCTTTAGAATTGAATAAACTTTTTATATGCAGAATTTTAAAGCTTTGTTAATGTGAGCACATAACCAATTTGTCCAAACTCGCAGATTAAAATTTCTTGCATTTCTTGATTGTTCAATCGAGGTGGCGAAATAATATTAATAAACTAAACAGCCCAAACAATAAACCATTGCTTCTGTAAGAGGTTTTAGACCTGCAGGACCCAACACATGGAGTGCAGGGCAGGACAAGATTTGAAAGACGAATACAGGTGCGGGCAGTAAGGTCTTGTACAGGTTGCAGGAGAATCCAGTTATTCTTGGGACTCTCGTGAAATGGAAATATTTTTAAATTATTTACGAAACATTGAAACTTTGTTATTTATCTACACAAGCAACAAGATCAACTAATATAAAATAAAAACTATTTACAGCCGTAAGGTCAAAAGATACTTATCACATGGTTCATGCGTGAAACCATAGACAATTTCTCAGTGGATTCATGCACAGAACTATGTGTAAATTATTGCATGGTTAATGTGCGGAATTACAGGCTAAAGGCCGGTTTATACTTCTGGGTTAAACGCAGGTGTATGCTGCAGCCTTCGTGCGGTCGCATACTAATCACTGTGGCCATTGCTGACATGCACCTCTCAAAAAATAAAACTACATGTTGCAAAGACGCATAGCGCAAGCTCTGTGATTGGTCAGCTTGCTAGCGTTGACAGTGTGAGCAGGGGTGAGAGCCGCGCAAACTCATTGGAGCGAGTGTTTACAAGTGGGGAGTCCCATGAGGGAGCTCCAGATGGAAACGATTGATTTGTTTAACTTAAGATTAAAGTTGTTGCGAGTCTGAGTTTTAGCTACTCGTACATTAATGTAGCATTCAGAAAAACAAAACACCAGCAAAAAAACTCAGAGGAAATTAAAACCTACTACCAACTAGCGTTTGGGAATTAGTTACTGCAGAGCAACACAAACAGCATGCAAGGCATGCACCGCTGATCACTCGACGCAGAAGAATAAACCAGGCTTAACCCTCACATGGTTCATGTTATTTATGACGTTGCTCATGTCCAGAACTATAGGTAATTCTCGCAGGGTTATGTCCAGAACTATAGCCTAAAGGCTGATACACACCGGGACACTTTTCGTTTGCATTTATCGTCAGCGTTTTGAGATGTTTTTCCAGATTCAAACCCAAGCAATTTTCACTGGTGCGAACAGAAGAGTATGCAAAATCTCTCCTTGACTTTAGATAGCGCTACACAACTTTAAGCGTCTGACACCCGCTTGTAACACAAAAGAAGACAAAGTCGACACGCTTGTTGTTAGAGTTACTGGCGATTCGAACAAGCACGGATGGTTCAAGTTCATAGCTCCAGCTCTAATGATAAAGAAATGATTATTGTTCACCAGAGCAATAAGCAGCTCCACGTTCATATCGCCTCTGGGCATCTTCTTCACTGTGCGCTCGCATTGACACAATCGCGTGAGGCGTTTCTTAAAAGATAATGTTTTTCGGCTGGCGTTTTGCACTTTAGTGTGCACGATCACATTGGCGCCCTTTATTTAGTCACGAGGCGTTACACGTCGACAGAAAAACAAAGCAAAAAGCAGCCCGGTGTGCACAGGCCTTGATTCTTACACTATCAAGTCCTGAACTATAGGCTAATTCTCACAAGCTCATGTCCTGAACTATACGCTAATTCTCAAAGTCATGTCCAGAACTATAGGCTACTTCTCAAAGTCATGTCCAGAACTATAGGCTAATTCTCAAAGTCATGTCCAGAACTATAGGCTAATTCTCAAAGTCATGTCCTGAACTATAGGCTAATTCTCAAAGTCATGTCCAGAACTATAGGCTAATTCTCAAAGTCATGTCCTGAACTATAGGCTAATTCTCAAAGTCATGTCCAGAACTATAGGCTAATTCTCACAAGCTCATGTCCTGAACTATAGGCTAATTCTCAAAGTCATGTCCAGAACTATAGGCTAATTCTCAAAGTCATGTCCAGAACTATAGGCTAATTCTCAAAGTCATGTCCAGAACTATAGGCTAATTCTCAAAGTCATGTCCTGAACTATAGGCTAATTCTCAAAGTCATGTCCAGAACTATAGGCTAATTCTCAAAGTCATGTCCTGAACTATAGGCTAATTCTCAAAGTCATGTCCTGAACTATAGGCTAATTCTCAAAGTCATGTCCTGAACTATAGGCTAATTCTCAAAGTCATGTCCTGAACTATAGGCTAATTCTCAAAGTCATGTCCAGAACTATAGGCTAATTCTCACAAGCTCATGTCCTGAACTATAGGCTAATTCTCAAAGTCATGTCCAGAACTATAGGCTAATTCTCACAAGCTCATGTCCTGAACTATAGGTTAATTCTCAAATTCATGTCCTGAACTATAGGCTAATTCTCAAAGTCATGTCCAGAACTATAGGCTAATTCTCAAAGTCATGTCCTGAACTATAGGCTAATTCTCAAAGTCATGTCCTGAACTATAGGCTAATTCTCAAAGTCATGTCCTGAACTATAGGCTAATTCTCAAAGTCATGTCCAGAACTATAGGCTAATTCTCACAAGCTCATGTCCTGAACTATAGGTTAATTCTCAAATTCATGTCCTGAACTATAGGCTAATTCTCAAAGTCATGTCCAGAACTATAGGCTAATTCTCAAAGTCATGTCCTGAACTATAGGCTACTTCTCAAAGTCATGTCCTGAACTATAGGCTAATTCTCAAAGTCATGTCCTGAACTATAGGCTAATTCTCAAAGTCATGTCCAGAACTATAGGCTACTTCTCAAAGTCATGTCCTGAACTATAGGCTACTTCTCAAAGTCATGTCCTGAACTATAGGCTAATTCTCAAAGTCATGTCCAGAACTATAGGCTACTTCTCAAAGTCATGTCCAGAACTATAGGCTAATTTTCACATGGTTCATGTCAAGCATTCTAGGTTAATTATCATGTGGTTCATGTCTAGAACTTTAAACTAACTTTGACGTGGCTCATGTGCAGACCTATAGGCTAATATTCACCTAGTTCAGGGATGGGCAAACTTGATCCTCGAGGGCCGGTGTCCCTGCAGAGTTTTGTTCCAACACTAGTCAAACACACCTAAACAAACTAATCAGTGTCTTCAAGATCTATAAGCAGGTGTGTTTGATTAGAGTTGGAGCTAAACTGTGCAGGACACCGGCCCTTCAGGGCCGAGTTTGCCCACCCCTGACCTAGTTCATGTGTGGAACTATAGGTTAGTTTTTGCATGGTTCATGCATGTAACTATAGGTAACTCCTAGATGGTTCATACCAGGAACTATAGGTTAATAATAACATGATTCTTGGGTGAAACTACAGTCTAATTATTGTGTGGTTCATGTGTGGAACGATAGGCTAACTATCGTGTAGTTTATATGCAGTACTATAGGCTAATTCTCACGCAGTTCATGTCCAGAACTACAGGCTAATTGTTGTGTGGTTTATGCGTGTAACTATCGGCCAATTACATTGTGGTTCATGTGTTAAAATGTAAGCAATTACATATCTTAAGATCCCTTGTGCTTGACTTTCATGGAGACCCTTACTCTTACTTCATCACACTCTACAACAGTTTCACAGGAGCACTCGGGTCAACCCCAAATACTAATTACCCAATTATAATAAACAAACAACATGGATTTACAATTGAATGAAGCAGCAAGAAACCTGAGGATGCCAGGCCTTCTTGGGATATGTGCTACTGATCACACAATCGTGCTTCCCTGACAAGATGATCATGACAATCTCAGCTTGACAAATCGTTTAAATATTATTTTAATGTATTGCCCAGAACACCCAATATACTTTTGGCAGAACTATCAAACATACATCAAACACAAAATGATACCAACAAATCCTTCAGTTTAAGTTGTGTTATTACTTTCTAAAAGACAATGAGACACAATAAACAGGTTCTCCGCCCTTTATTCCATTCTGTCTTTACTGTGTGAAAAAGAAACTGGATTTAATAAACAAAATCCCACCAGACAACACTCGAATTCTCATTGCCGAGCTCAAATCTAAAGCTCTTCCTGGTCTATAAAGCTTTGCCTCCCCCAGTCCTACTTCACTTCAAATCCCTATTAGCGTCCAGGACTGTGGGAATGTTCCTGGAGGAGCTAAAAAGCAATAGACAAGACGCTGTTTTTCATCCGTCAAAATGACAAAGATCTTTTTCCGAAATGAATCTCCAATTGAATTGATGCGAATAAGATGACTGGAAGACAAAAAAACTGAACAGATAAAAATACATCAAAGCGGGGCGGCACACAGAGCTTCCTCGGTTTTATTCTAATGAGCATCCGGAGTCTCTTTCCACAGAAATCGATCTCTTTCTTGTTTGTCCAACAGCAACACACACGAGTGGAGTGGTGGGAAGAGGCAAAGAAATGAGATTTACAAGAACAAAGGCTCTCAGGGCTGCGCTGGCGAACCGAGAGCTCACTTTCACCATCATCCCGACTCTCCGCAGGCCCCCGTGCTTTAGTCAAAGATGAAGCGCCAGGGTCCCACACCTACCAACAGAGCCTGCAGGATACAGCTCGATAGGGGATTGAGGAATAAAATCTGAAATTGTATGTGTATGTATGTGTGTGTGCGTGTGTGTGTGTGTGTGTGTGTGTGTGTGTGTGTATATATATATATACACATACACATACACACACACACACGCACACGCACACACACATATATATATATACATACATATACATACACAAACCGTTGACGTCAAAATGATTAACCCCTTTTTCAAATATGTCCTAAGAGATGTTTAACAGACCAATGACATTTTCAGTATTTCCTTTTATATTTTTTTCTCCTGGAGAAATGTGTATTTTTTTTAGTTTGGCTAAAAAAGCAGTTCAAATAATTATTAAGCAATTTTAAGGACAACATTATTATTACATATCTTTAGAAATATTTTGAAGAATTTTGCTTTCTTTTGCATTTTATTGATTTCTTTCTTTCACTTTTTCTTTCATTTTTGATTTTTAATTTTTGCTTTCTTTCGCTTTTTTTCCTTCTATCTTCCTTTTGTTCTTCTGCTTTCTTTTGTTCTTTCGCTTCCTTTCGCTCTCACTCTTTTGATTTCTTTTGTTCTCTCCTTCCTTTACCCTTCTTTTGCTTCCTTTGCTTCTTTTCGTTCTCTCTTCTTTTCATTCATTCGCCTTTCGCCTGCTTGCATCCTCTCGCCTCTTTTCGTTCTCTGCTTCCTTTTGTTCTTTTACTCTCATTTTTTCGCATCCTTTCATTCTGTCTTCTTTTTGTTTTTCCTTTTGCTTTCATTCTTTCACTCGTTCGCTTTTTCACTTCCTTTCCCTCTTTTGCTTCCTTTACTTCTTTCACTTCCTTCCTTTAGTTCTGTCTTCCTTTCATTTTTTCACTCTTTTGCTTTGTTCTTTTGCTTCCGTTCGTTCTCTTCCTTTCTTTCGCTTCCTTTCTTTCAATTCCTTTCATTCTTTGCTTCCTTTCGTTTCTTCACTCTTTCACTTTTGTTCTTTCATTTCCTTTCTTTCTTTTCCTTTTGTTCTTTTGCTTCCCTTCGTTATTTCGCTTTTTTGTTCTTTTGCTTTCATTCTTTTCAATTTCGTCATTTTGCTTTTTTGTTCTTTCGCTTTCTTTTATTTTTTCACTCTTTTGCTTTTGTTCTTTTGCTTTCTTTTGTTTTTTACACTTTTGTTCTTTTGCTTTCAATTTCCTGTCCATTTACTTTTCGCTTTCTTTCGCTTACATTCGTTTCTTCACTCTTTCGATTTCTTTCGTTCTTTTACTTTTTGAATTCTTCTATTTTCTTTAGTTTTTTTGCTTTCTTACGTTCTTTACATTTCTTTTGCTTGTTTGTTCATTGAGTTTATTCATTCACTCATTCAGTTCATTTCTTTGTCCATCAGCTTAGTGCCTGATTTACAAGAGGACCCCCACAGCAGAATGAACTGCCAAATATTCCTGCATTTGTTTTATGCAGTCTATATTCAGTTCAGTTCAATACAACAGCTCCACTGTGACTATCGTGGATGCGCACATTTGCGTTATCAATGCTCAAACCATACATTGTGCATCTGTACTCAAGGCTGAAAGTAACCAAGGATGTCACCACTCTCTCATTCAATCCCTCCAAGCTTTAGTGCGAGTCAGTGATGAAGGGTAATGCAGATGGCACATACAGACACAAGCGCCACAACTGACGACACATTCCCTCATCGGGCTGCAGCGGATGTTTCCTCAGCGTCGTTCCACAGATGTACAGGCTGATGTGCTGCGAACCCTCCATCCCACATCCACTGATTGAAACAGCACCATCTCTGCCTATTAGATGGTAAAGCAGGTGGACGCGGCTGTGAAACGCTCCCCGAGGGAAGCGCTGGAGAATGAGACGCATTTGCATTGCAGAAGCTCTGGCTGTATTGATGATCTCAGAGCGTGAGTCATTGGCAGTCGCTCGCTCTCGCAGACGGCAGCAGGAACGCTGGCATTCGGCAATAAATCATTGCAATAAATGATCTCAGGAGAGAAGGGTATATACTGAGAAATTCTGCAAAATACACTAAATAATGACATCTAAAACAGTCATTGACAAAAAAAGTGATTTAAGACTGGGGCGTGCAATAGAAAAGATGTTGGATTGATATTTAAAATATATTAATTAAATAAAAAATTAATAAATATATAAATGCAGAGAAAAAGAGAATTATATTAAATGAATCATTGTGAATATGCTGATAATTAATATTTATTTTTACAGTTTTCTCTTAAAATGTTGATTGTTAAATGTAATTTATTATGATTTATATTTTTATTTAATTATAATTACTTATTTATTTATTTATTGATTTACTTACAGGTACTAAGTTTACTATGCATGCTCTTTTTAATGTAAATTTTATAAATGTTTTAATATACATTTGTAACATTTGTCATGCCAAAAAAAGAATTTACTAAATTAAAAGAGATACATTAAGATTAAAACATAATACTAGAAGATAACTGGACTAATGCTCTTCAAGTTATCAGGTCCTGTTCCATTAACTCCAACCTCCAGCTGATCCAATATAAGGTAGTCCATAGACTACACTATTCCCGAACTAAATTACACTCAATATACCCCTTTGTATCGCCTCTTTGTATTAAATGCAAGTCCAATGAAGGTACACTGGCACACATATTTTGGTTCTGCCCAAAAATATCAAAATTTTGGATGGAGGTGTTCTCTTTTTACTCTGAAGTACTAAGGATTGATTTTCCACCTGACCCTCTTATTGCAATATTAGGCTGGGCTCCTCCCTTTCAAAACTTTAGCTTGGATCAAATCCAGACAGTTCAATATGGAATGACTATGGCAAAAAAGGTAATATTATTGACGTGGAACAAAGAGTGTACACCTAAATTTGAGACATGGCTCACAGAGTTTTGTAATGTACTACACATGGAAAAGATTAGATATGAGATTGCAGGTAAACCAAAGAAATTTTCAAAAATTTGGAAGCCCTTTTTTGAATGTCTACCGACTGATCAATGAAAACTGATTGGTATGGAAGATTCTGAATCATAGCAATGTGAACAAAATACTAATTCTCAATAATTAGGTATGTATAGGTTTTCAATTATCCAATTTTATTTTTTATTTATTTTTTATTTATTTATTATTATTATTTTTTTATTTATCTCTTTTCCTTATTTGATCATTTTTTCTTTTCCTTTCTCTTGTTATCTGTATTGATTTGTACTCATATGTATATATGCTCTATATGTCATGTACATATGCAGATATTCGACTGAACTTGTGGATATGTGCAGGTATAGATTTTTCATAGAGGAATATGATTAGGTATCTGTACAGTTGTGGATGTACATGTGCATATGTATCTACATTTCAAATATGTTTCTTTATTATTATTTGCTGGCATGGGAGGGATTTGGGGTTTGTTCTTTAAAATGTGAAAAGCTTTAAATAAAATATATTTAAAAAAAAAAAGATTAAGACATATGAAAATATGAAAAATCCCAACAGTCAATTAAATTACTTTGTTTTTCAGACCCAACATTGGGTTACAACCACCAAGCATTCTTTTGAGTGTACTAAAATGTTAAAACAGATATCATTGTATTCATTTTTCATTAATATTAAACATAAACACTGTGTAATTAATAAAAGCCTGTTTGTACAGAGTGGAGATTTGCTCAAGATTGTAAATAAATGTGCTAGTCTCTAGACGTTTATTCATTATTTGTTAAAGATCTAAGTAAAAGCGAGCAGCGGGAATTCCCAGATAAATAATTCATATTAACAAATACCAGTAAAAAAAGATGAATATTTGTTTTCTAAAATTTATAATTGACCCATTTATTAAAATCATAATATAAATATTTAATATTTTTCAAGTGACCATACATCCTTTTAACTAGTTACTTAGCAAGACACTAGTATTACGGCAAAGTAAAATGTAAAGGCTTAACAAGCTTAATTATTTACAAGGCAACACGTTGGACAACATGTCTTAATGGGCTAACAACATTGATTAAACACTACCTGACAAAAGTCTTGTTGTCTATCCAAGTTTTAGGAACAAAAAATATTAACTTGACTTCTAGTTGATCATTTGGTATCAAAAGTGGCTCACATGAAAGGCAAATGCCTCTAGATTACGCTTATTTTATCCTGCTGGAGAATTTGCCCTCTCCAGTGGTTTGAAATGTAATGGGCAGCACAAATGTCTTGATACCTCAGGCTGTTGATGTGTCCATCCTCTCTGCAGATCTCTCGCACGGCCCTATACTGAATGTAACCCCAAACCATGATTTTTCCTTCACCAAACTTGATTGATTTCTATGAGAATCTTAGCTCTATGCGTGTTCCAGTAGGTCTTCTGCAGTATTTGTGATGATTGGGATGCAGCTCAACAGATTCATCAAAAAGATCGACCTTCTGACACTCTTCCAAATGATCAACTAGAAGTCAAGTTATTATGTGTTGATCTTCAACTGAGATCGACAACAAGACTTTTGTCAGGTAGTGTATATTTATTATTTTCAAACCAAATAAGTTTTTTTCTACACAATTTATTTTTATTTTATTTTATTTATATATCAGGGTTCAACGCTAAGGATTTTTTCTACTGGCCCGATTGGACCAGTGGTTCAGATTTTTACTTGCCCTGCCAAAATTTTCACTGGCCCCATAAAAGAAATAAAAAAGTTAGCCACATATATTAAATAATGTTTCACGAAATAATGTCAGGCGGTTCATTCCACTGTGGCGACCCCAGATTAATAAAGGGACAAAACCGAAAAGAAAACGAATGAATGAAAATAATGTCAGTAGTTGTAGAATTAAAATATTTGAAAAATATTTAGCAGTAAAATATAGCAGTATGGAAAGCGTGCACGTATTTTATTGCAAAACAAAAGGTGGCTGACTTAAAAGTGAAGGCAAACTAAGAAAAACATCACCTTCATTTTTTTCGTCATACTGTACCTATTTAAATGTTTCCACAAAGTTAGAATCAGACATTTCCTTTAGCCTCATAATTTAATGTCGCGGTCATGTTGCCGTCTATTAAAATTTAGTGACAAGGCAGCACTGCCCCGATCGGGCCAGTAACAATTCTGTCTACTGTCCCGAGCATCTCTCACACGGGCCATCGGGCAGCCCTTATTGTTGAGCCCTGTGTATGTATATATATATATATATATATATATATATATATATATATATATATATATATATATATATATATATATATATATATATATATAATAGGAAAATAGGAAAAACTGTGAAAATGTGCATGCTCCATTAAACATCACATGGAAAATATTTGAAGAGGAATTAAAATTTCACAGAATGGCTAATAACCATCTAATCAAATGTTGCAATATGAGTATATTCTACATTTTTTACCAATGCACAAGGGATATGGCTGAATGACATTTCAATCATGTGGGAGCCCTTGTAGCTTTTTGTGCATGCAGATACAGGATGGCCCTGTGACCGAGCAATACATTATTCAGCAAACAGACAGCTTATCAATAACAAGCTCACAAAACTTCCATCACAATGCGAGCGCGGCGGTGTCAATCAGCGGTAATTGAATCAGTGCAGTATTCGTGGGTAAAGCCAAGGCCACTGCTATAGAGGCTCAAGCAGATGGTGCAGCAAAGGGAACAGGGCCAACAGTCAAACGGCCCAGTTTAACACAATCAACCCGTCAGCACACAAACCACCGCCTCACTGAGCCACGGCGTGTCTTGCCAATGAAATCATGATTGTATGAAATAGTAGAAGATGGTTACATTTTCCTGATTCGACATTGCGGATCCTGCTATGTTTCCATTGTGGATGTGCACATTGCAATATCGATGCTGAAACGATATAGTGTGCAGTTCTAATTCATACCCATGCGAATGCTGTGGACTGGAAATGCAAGCTCGTGCGACAAGCTTCGCATGTTGCTGCATTTCGAAAATCAATCTGGCTGAACTCTGAACTGTGAAAACGATTGCATGAGACCAAAAGATGATCAAAACGGGACCTCTCGCTACAGAACTGTAAAATATAAAACAATCGCTCTCCTTATTACTGCCTAATCATCTTGTTTTATCCCTTTTCACAGCACTGTATGACAGAAATCGCATGCTCAAACTCCAGTGTGATCACGGCTTTAAAAGGTCATGACACTACCACTTTTGGTTTAGTTCTACCTCAAAATTTTTTTCAAAAGGTGCATTGTAATGGGCGTGGAGCTTCCCAAGCAAAGGGCAGGAGTGGGCGTGGCCAGCAGGGGAGAAGGGAGCAAACAACAGTTGTCAGATAGCTTACAAAATGAGATACAAACCGTAAGGAGACGCATCATTTTATAGTCTACAAAGTTAAAATGCAAATAAATAAACAGTAATTTAATGCCCTGCTACATTTATTATTCAAAATTTCATATACAGGTAACCACAATATCATTATAAAGATAATCGTGTTCATATAAACACTATAAATAAGGACATTTCCCTCAATCCCCGGGTCTGAATGCAGACTCAGTGTAGCAGGTCTCTTGCCCTGACTATGTTAACCATTAGCTCTATTGGTAATCTGAAGGATTTAGGCGAACACAGCAGCTCAGCGATGTGTCTAAATGTGAATGAATTCAACTAATAAAAGACAACGTCCGCTATTCTCCAATTCTCGTACTGCTCTCCAAACAAAAATGCTTGCTGCACACAAACTGCTTTGCTGTATCAGCCCTGACAGCATCGCAGGGAAAAACATGCAACAAACCCCGTGGATCATGAAAACAAACACATACGACCCATTATGAACAGCTAAATACTGTGTGCCGTTGGTCCGTGTCTCACAGCTTGGCACTGGCAGGTCTACCTTGCCTTTAGAAAGCACGTACAGGCATGAATAATTAAGAAGCCGGCTCTTCTCATAGGATAAGAAAACTCTGCTATGAATAATAATGAGAAACCGACGTGTCATCTTTGCATTTGCAGTTTTGCGCTACATCGCCGATTTTGATCCCGCCCCAAAAATCATTTTAAACCCGGAAGCTGAAATTAGCTGACAAAAGCTCAAAAATATCTAGTTTTCCCCCACAATTAAAGCCGACAGGTGCTAACATTGTCTTACTGATGCTAAACACACACAAATCTGTTAAAATCCCCCCAAAAATTTTCATGAACCTTTAATCACTACAGAATGTTACGCTTTCAAACACAAACTGCATGTACTCTATCAGTGTAATTCTCTCTTGATTTGCAGCTCCACCTGTTGGATGCTCAGATCTTGTATTTTTTAGTGTTAAAAACCCGAACATTAACAAGTGTGGATTTGTGCCCCTTAGGTTACACAGATTTCACTTCACGTATTAATGCATCAACCAGCTTTCTGTACATTTATTATGCAGTAGATGTATATATTACTGTAATGTGTTCTCACAATTAATTCTCTCAATTTAAATGTATAGCCCACGAATGACAAATGATTCAACTTAAGGCTGATTTATACTTCTGCATTGACTGATCACTGTGACCCACAGCGCATGCCTTGCATGTAGTTGTGCATTTTTAATTCTGTGTGCTGTTTGTTTTGTTCCACAATAACACTTCTGAAACGCTAGCTCACTAACAGGTTTTTATGTTCCACTGTGTTGAGTTTTTCGCTGGTGTTTTGTTTTTTGTGAATGCTATAAGTAGCTAAAACTCGCTTAATTAAAGTCGGGAACTGGCAGACGTGCAAAAACATTAATCATAAGGCAAACACAAAATAAAAGTTTCCATCTGGAGCTCCTTTGGAGCACTTAACACTTGTAAACACTCACGCAGCTCTCATCACTGCCCATACTTGTCACCGCTACCGAGCCGACCAATCATAGAGCTTGCGACACATTATTGCAACGTGCAATTACTTTTTTGAGAGTTGTCGGCATCAGCCACGGCGAGGGGTATGCGATCATGTGAAGGCTGCATAGATCATACGCGTGCGATTTAAATCTCTACTTTTAAATTAACCTACTGTACTTGAAAACCAAAGTTTTTTTGTTTTGTTATCTGTAAGAAATGAACCCAAGGTACAGTTCATCCTATCAAATGCACATGACATGGCAGCAACTACTCAAACGGCCACAAACATGTCATTAAAATGTCGCTGTCATTTCTTCGCCATCAAAACCAAGTTGTGGATTACTTCAGAAGAGCAGCATGACCTGACGATCATTATTCAGAGGACGATAATGTTTAACACGGCCATAAACGAGGTTGGTGTCGTGATCTCGTTTCTTCCGAGGTGTGCATGTGCATTAGCTCGGGCAACCTGAAAAAATTTAGATTTTGTTTGATTTGAACGTTTAGAAACAAAACTATGAGACCGATTGGGCTTGATTTTATTAATTATTCCAAATATGTAATGTAATCATAACCTCGGACAGAATGCCAGTGAGGCATTTCAAGGATGGCCGCCCACTGAAATGACTTGCCTCAGAGGGACTTTGGCTTGACACAGACGTATAAATCAGCCTATACACTTAGAAACACCCTTAAAAGAAAACAGCACTGATGTACGCTACATTTTTAAGCGTATTACTATTATTATATTTATAATTATAATAATAATAATAATAATAATGTTTATAAGTTGGAATCATATTCACAACCCAACACTAAAAAATGCTGGGTACCACACAATCGATTTGTGTTGGGACAACATGAAGGAAAACGGTTAACGTATTAGTTTTGACTAATTTAAGTGTAGTGAACATAAAACAATTAAGTTGTCTTAAAAAACTTCAACAATTGTGTTTCAGCTTATTTTAAATAAGTAGTTTGAGCAAACAGCAAACATCAAGTGAATATTTACTTCACAAGACGCTGTATTACTTTCAGAAGGGCTACTTTTTACTGTGTTTACAACAGATACTTTTACTCTACTTGCACTACATTATATTGGCAAGTAACCATACTTTCACTTAAGCAAGATTTTCTCCAGCACAGCCAAGCGAATGAAATCACGTGCAAATAAAAGTGTTATATGGGGAAGTAGGGCATTTCTCGCAGTGCTGGAAGGCATTTCTTCCTCATCCTTCTCTTTTCTGTGTGTAATAAGCTGAAAATTGCCAGCTAGACACGGAAAATGAGGCGTTTTCAGTGGCGGCCTGGAGAAATGAGGCCATGGCTGGGATGTGTCAGGAATATGCCCACAGAGGTGCCAGGACACGTCGCCTTCACCAAACTCTGTCTGCACATACTTTTACCAGGGAACGACGCCATTGCAGATAGTAGACTTCTGAGATGAGATAAGCAACTTGGCAATGTCTCTCTGCACTGTTAAACCAAGCAATCAAATCAAATCAAAGCCTCTTCCAGTGAATCTTCCAGAAATACAGGACGGTATGTCCTCGATGAGATGCTTCTGAAATCATGACACAGAGCAGTATTTACGGAAAAATTTAACAGAAAATCCAAAGTAAACGCTCAACATATTTATCTCCATGCTAGAAAAACATAAGACTTTAAGCTGTTTGCTCAGCCAGCGTTGGTAGAGGCCGGGCTCAGCGGTACAAAGTTTTAATCCCTAACAAATGGACGTTTTCACCTGGTCCGAATTAATTTTGACTGCGCTGTGCAGATTTTTTTTTTTTGCAAGGCCACCTCCAGCTGTGACCAGACCGAAGCAGGCGCTCTCTTGGGTCTCTTTGTTCCAACTGTTTGTTGTGCATGATGGAAAAAGGACTTGAAAATAAAGTCAGCTTTGGGCCTGGAATGGCAGTGACCTCGGCGGGAGAGTGAAACGGCAAAGTGGGCGGCTCACATGGTGATTAGTATTGCTGTATTTTTCTGCGGCGAGCCAAGAGACACATTAGATTTAGTGGTAATCTGAGTTGGGCTCCTGTTTCCCGAAGCTTCGCTTCCTTGCTGATCTAGGTGCTATCTGTAGGGTTGCTAAAACATAGAAGACAAACTAGACTATCATGAAAAATTTATTTATTTTTATAGAATTTGGTGCGTTTTGGATAAATAATTGAAAGTTTTTATGTGTCGTCACACCATTAAGAGAATTTACACAACTATAAGAGCAACGAATAAGTGCTGTAGGCAAGTTTCAGGTATGTAAAGTGTAAGAAGAAAAACATTAGTCTTTTTATTTTTATAAAGTTAGCGGTAGAACCAGATAAGCAATTGCAGATTAGGAAGGGAAGTGGTGACTAAATAGTTGAGTTTTTAGTCGTTTCTTGAAGACAGCGAGCGACTCTGCTGTTCTGATGCAGTTAGGGAGTTCATTCCACCAACTGGGCAGATTGAGCGTGAGCGTTCGGGAAAGTGATTTCTTCCCTCTTTGGGATGGAACCACGAGGCGACGTTCATTCACAGAACGCAAGTTTCTGGAGGGCACATAAATCTGCAGAAGTGAGAGCAGATAAGGAGCAAAGCCAGAAGTCGCTTTGTAAGCAAACATCAGAGCTTTGAATTTGATGCGAGCAGCAACTGGCAGCCAGTGCAAACGGATGAGTAGCGGAGTGACATGTGCTCTTTTAGGTTCATTAAAGACCACTCGTGCTGCTGGGTTCTGGAGCAGCTGAAGAGGTTTGATAGAGTTAGCTGAAAGCCCCGCTAGTAGAGAGTTGCAATAGTCCAGTCTGGAGAGAACAAGAGCTTGAACAAGGAGTTGAGCTGCATGTTCAGATAACAAGGATCAAATCAAAAGCGAAGTCATTTCTCCTTTCAACCAAAAGCTGAATAATTGTTGTCCAAAAAGGTTATGTAACTAACCAACATGCAACCTTAAAGGGCTCAAGTAACTATTCAAATAAAATGGTCTATACTTGCACAAATGTGTGAGCATTTTACTGACTTTTCCACATGCACATTATCTATTGTAGACGATACTGTTAATGACGATACTACCGCTTACAAACTACAGCAGCACCGGCAGTTTTTTGGTGCCATAGTATCACGATACTACCAGTACCAGTAAACCGTGCAACCCTAGTTACCATGGGCCAACTTTAGTCCGCGGGCCCTAGTTTGGGCATCTCTGATTAAAAGCTTCTAGAGAGGAACGATCAAGTGCCCATGATGTAATTCAAAAGCCTAAATAAGTGAATAAAAAACATGAATCACAAAGTATGGAAAACTGTCAATTTAAATTGTATTTTTTAAAATTGTAAATAACAATAGAGAAAAATAAAACAGCTTTTATGGTATTAACATTTAACCAATGAAACCAGAAAACATCAAAACGGAGAATTAAATCTGAATAGATTTTCTGTAAAGAGCAACTCGTGAGAGAACGACAACCCTTACAGATCAGGTTGAAAAGAGATCCAGTGTGAATCTAAACCATCAGACGGCTTCCTTTCTGCCCTTTACAACTAATCCCAGCTTTCGCTAATCCCCTGACCAGCTTAAACAGTTGCAGGCAAGATGACACCCGCGCGTCCTTTAACACACACATACACAGACACAGTTGAAGTCAGAATTATTAGCCTTCCTGTTTATTTTTTCCTCCAATCTCTGTTTAACAAAGAGAAGATTTTATCAACACATTTCTAAACATAATAGTTTTAGTAACTCATTTCTAATCACCGATTTATTTTATCTTTGCCATGATGACGGAATAATATTTGACTGGATATTTTTCAAGATACTGTATTCAGCTTAAAGTGACATTTAAAGGCTTAACTAGGTTAAAGTTAGGTTAAATAGGCAAGTCATTGTATAACAATGGTTTGTTCTGTACAGTATAAAACAAATATTGTTTAAGGAGGCTAATAATATTGACCTTAAAATGGTTTTAAAACAAATTAAAAACTGCTTTTATTCTAGACGAAATGAAACAAATAAGACTTGCTCCGGAAAAAAAAAATATTAGGACATACTGTGAAAAATTCCTTGCTCAATTAAACGAGATTTAAGAAATATTTGGAACAGAAAACAACAGAGTATAAAAGGAATCAGACAGTGCAGTTCAATACCTTAAGACCTTTTTTAAGACTCTCCATATATCAAGACATTATGACCACTTTAGGTTTTTAACCAGGTTTTTAGTATATTTACTAAATATTAATGAAAGAAATTAATCCAAAACAATAACACAATCCATAAACTAAATAAAAAAAAATCTATTAAATCTAGCTGGCACCTATAGAACTGCAGAAATAATAACGTTGCCTTGATTACTGCAATAAACAAAGCAGATTGATGTCAAATTTAGCAGGATTTTATTCATTTTATAAACTACACAGTATCCTGATATTCGCAGATTTAATTGAGGTAAACTTTAGTATGCAACCATACATTGCATAATCAAAATTTTGATCAAGTTTAATACCTTGCAAAATAGAATTTAAGACTTTTTAATACTTTTTAAGGACCTTAAATTTCTCTGCATTGATTTATCAACTTTTAATACTTTAAGACCCCACGGACATCCTGAACAAATTTACAGGAGGGCGAATAATTCTGACCTCAACTGTATAAGCAGTGCAAAGAGCCGTCACAGAGCAAACCCGATATACCGCCGACACAGGAAGATGAGAAAGTCAACCCAAAGAGCGAGTTCACAGCTGGACAAATGGCAATATCCCGATCAGCTGTCTTAAGCCATGGCAGGCGGACAACATTTCCATTTCTCGCATTTAGAGAATTTTCTCTTGGAAAAGCAACAGGTGCAGAAGCGGCAGGACAGATGGAGAGTGTGCCGAGATATCAAACTGCTCAAATCTGACAATAACAGCAGCAACTACACCAAACACTTATTTCCTGCAGATAAAGAGTCTGTAAACAACAACAACAGCATCAAATGGACACAATAACACTAGAGATTATGCATGACATTTCCCGTATATTGCTTTAGTAGTCCATTTTTTTTGGTCTCACTTTATATTAAGTGGCCTTTAATGGCTATGAAACCCCCCTCTTTTGGTTTAAGTCTACTTCCAAATTAAAAAAAAAAAATGCTTCATGATGGGCGTGAAGCTCTGCGAGCAAAGGCAGGAGTGGGCGTGGCCGGCAGAGCAGCAGAAAAAGAGGAGAGCGAACAACTGGTTGTTGGCTCACAAAATGAGACGGAAACCGTAAGGAGACACATGATTTTATGGTCTTCAAATTTAAAATGCAAAAAAAAAACAAACAAAAAAAAACAGTAATTTAATTTAATGCCCTGCTATAGACGTTATTCATATTTCATATACACACCCACAGTTTGCTTTCTCCACCTGAATCCCGGGTCTGAATGCAGACACAGTGGATAGCAGTGCAGCAGGTCTCTTGCCCTATCTATTCCATCTATCACTGCCGGTAATCTGGAGGATTTTCAACGTGTGTGAAAACAGTGGCACATATATAAGGGAGATGTGTGTGAATGTAGCGAACTCCACTGATAAAAGACAAAGTTTGCCATTCTCCAAATCTCGTACAGCTCTCCTGACAAGAAGGCTTGCTGCAAACCGACAGCTTTGCAGAATCGCATGGAAACAAACACATCGTTATGACCAGGGCTTGACATTAACACCCATCAACCCGCCAAATGCAGGTCGATCTTAGCGGTAAGACAGACACTCCCACTTTTTTTTTACCTGCTTTCTTTTGCATTAACATAGTTTAATTATCATTTTTATACAATAACATTGCTTTAATGGGAGATAACCTCCCCTAATTATGTGTAGGTATCTAGTGATCTGGGACCTTTAGCCAGGACAGATTACTGTGCATATGTTTTGTAAATAAAAGTATAGCGCTCTTCTCAAAGCTACTAAGTAACCAAAGTCAGAACAGCAGTTCTGTGTCTCTCTGCGTCTGCGTGCAGAGAATGCGAGTCTGTGGCAGAGTATTGTCAGTTTCTCGCGAACACAGAACCGGGCCGACCAGGTAAAGTCTGTGTGGGAAGCGCTTATGTTGAATTGGGTCTTACACTGGATTTGCCACGATATGCCATCCATGGTCGAATTGTAGGCTTTTTTTTTGATGAGCCTCACACTATGTGCGACGCCGCCATTCGGTGCCATGCGTTGCTTATTAGCAATGCAATGCATTCAAAACAATGTAAAGATCTTTTGACGTGAAGTAAAGAAACCAGGAACTTAGAGAAGTGCTGCTGTTGACAGCGTCAGCGTGCTACAGTCAAAATAGATTTCCAACATTATATTACACAAATTAGTGTGAAGAGCATGTTGTTTTACCATGGCCGAGTGAGTCATTAAATCAACCTCATTAAAATAAAATCGCACATGAGCGACTAAATAAATGTTCCCGTTTGCACACGTCTATTTTTATTCGCAAATGCGAGCGAAATGGTGCACTGTTGAGCCCTGTCTTGATCATATTTGATGATGATTGATGATCACAGAGAGCTGAACAGATCTTTTAATCCAGGTTGCTTTGCGTACGTCCTTTCTGGTTGATTTGATTATAAACGTTGCAACGGAGACATGCTAATATGTGGCTGTCAATCAATTCGGTGGGCGGGGAAACCACACTTCCATGTCACGTTGCGGTCAGCCTCAAAATGGGAAGGTTTTGGAGTCTATTTTAAGGTCAGGAAATTTAAAAAAAAAAAAGACTTATTGTCTTTATATCACCCCATTATGACTGTGGACACACTATACCTAAACACAGTTCTCTCTAAAATAGCTCCAAATAGATGATTTTCATCATAGTTGCCCTTAGTTATAACTGCAGATCAATGAAAAGTGTGAAATAGCCTACTGTAACGTCTGCAACTATGTAAAATAAATAAATGCAA
Source organism: Danio rerio (assembly GCF_052040795.2). Classification (NCBI taxonomy): domain Eukaryota; kingdom Metazoa; phylum Chordata; class Actinopteri; order Cypriniformes; family Danionidae; genus Danio; species Danio rerio. Next base: position 9,288,613 of record NC_141027.1, on the reverse strand, counting down.
CAAATATGAACATATGCAGACCCTAATGCTGCGTTCACACCAGACGCGGCATGCGCGTCAAGCGCGAGTGATTTACATGTTAAGTCAATGCAAACGCGCGAATAGACATCCTGCAGCGCGATACGCGCGAATGACGCAAATTGCGGGAATGGCGCGGGGCGAATTGAGCGTTTTGCGCATTTGACGCGCTTAACGAGCGTTTCGCGCGAATCTCTCGATTTCGAAAATCTGAACTTCAGCGTACATTCGCGCCGCGTTAACCAATCAGAAGCTTGCTCTTGTGGGGGCGTGATTGTGACGTAGAACCTGTTGTCGGTGTTCCGAGGGAAATCCTCCAGCCTTCACCGACAACAGTTCATCAAACTCGGCTTGGCTCAGTCAGAAGCACCGCTGAAAGCCTCCGTCATCCAGGTTAAGTTTCTGGAGGAGTTTATGAGCTCACAGAGCTGGATGCACCTCTGAAAGAATGTAGTGGACTCAGACACGACCCTAAACATATCAACGCTGTTTTTCAGTCTTCATAAAGCACATACACACTGTTATTTTCTTCATAAAATCCATGTTAGCCATTGAGCTATGAAGCTAGAGTCTTCGGGCAGACAGAAGCCCAGCCCATCACACGAATCCGCGTCTGTTCTGATGTGAATTTGACACGCGAATGAAGCGGGGTTTGACACGCGTATGAAGCGAGTTAACTCAAATGTTCACACGGCTATTTATCCGTGCGTTCTGCGTCTGGTGTGAACACAGCATTACAGTCTCCGATATGTTACCAATTACAGAAAAACTACACACAGCATACATTTAGTCCTTATTTGGGTTCAAAAACAACTCGAAATATCCAGTGCACAGTCAGTGCAAACCTCTCATCTGCATCTTAAATCTACACCAGCACGTGTAACCTCTGTTAGAGAGTAACTCCGTCATTCTCGAGTTCATAATAGTCTAAAAGGGGATGATAATAGTTAAACATGGCAGTTTGTTCATCTTTTAGGTTGCTGAAAGAATCGTTTGCTCCTTTTTTCACACTTCACTCTCACATTTGTCCGTTTCAGAAGGGATGTCAGAACCACTTCAATAATCACGCCCGAGTTAATGTTTATGAGCTCAAGTTCGTTATTTCAAATATAGATGCACGCGAGCTCTCTGGAAAAAGTGAAACCACTCGTGCTTTTCTAATCATACGGGTTTGGGATGACATGAGCGTGAGGAAATGACATAATTCAATATCTGGGTGAAATATTCCTTTTAACGGCTGTAAATCTTTGCACCGGCTGAACCCAACAGACTGGAAACAAATGGTGCATGCTAACAGTTCCCATGCGCTGCCGCCGGCACGGGCTGAAAGATCTGCTGGAGAAAAGCTAAAAGAGGAAGAGAGGGTGTGTGTGTGTGTGTGTGTCTGGGAGCGCTCCGTTTTCGGCCTGTTTGGTCTCACTAAACACAGAGAGAGCCGAGACATGTGCTGACATCAGCAACTCCTGCTTTTCTTTTCTTTCTTTTTTCCCCCAAACTCAAGCCATATCCAACTTAAATGCCTAGCGCATCAGTTGATCTTGGTCATAACCAATACAGTTTATGAATTCTGTAAACAATGAAGATGCTTATTTGTAAATACTTTAAATAAGTGTTTAATGAGCTCACCACTCACAAACCTCTCTTTTAACCCCTTCAGACCCTGTGTTCAATACAATGGACATATTAGTGCATGTCCTGAGCATTTCATCTAATTTAAAGCCTGTACTCTTTATGCATGTATGTATCCTGAGCTCTTATAAAGACACTTGGCAAATAAGGCTCATTCTGATTCTACAGGGGGTGTTTCCAGATCCTTGGCTTTTTCTGTGTCTGATCTCTTGATTCTGGTGTGTTGCTAATTCTCGGTTTCTCTTGAGTTTCTGTGAAGCGGCTCTCAGGCTCTCCCTGATCCTCATTTTGTTCACATTCCTCCGTCTGGCAGGAATGACAGATCCTGTCTGCTGCACACCGGACCCGACGTGATCAAAATAACCCAGCGGCCAAACAGACCATTCACCGCTCAGTAGAGTCCATTCACAAAACCATCTAACACGCCACGCATCTTACTTCTGTTTCAAGCTTTTCTGTGCTCATCCATACAATAATAATTTCATATTGCTCAGCCCACTCGACAGACCATTATTAGCCTCTCGAAGATTTCAGGAATTGTGTGTAAAGTTTGATTTGCTAGAAAAGAAAAATATTGTGGCGGGAATAAATATTTAAGTAATTAACTCCTTAATAGAAACACAATGTATTATATGGGTCATATTATATACTTTACAAATTTTATATACAAAGCACAAAAGTAAAATTTGTTTTATTGCAAAAATGTATACTTTTAAATAAGTATTAATAATATGAATATATAATGTATATTATATATAGTATATTATTATTATTATTATTATTAAATATTAGATATTTAACAGAGAAATAACATTAAAAATAATAAGAAAATATATAAAAATAAATTAATATATAAATTATATATATATATATATATATATATATATATATATATATATATATATATATATATATAACAATAAAAATAAGTAATAATAATAATAATAATAACAACAATAATTAAAAGAGTAAGAAATAAAAACAATACAAAAATAAATACAATAAAATTTAAATAACAAATAACAAATACATAAAACAAACAAATAAATGTAAGAATAAAAATAATAAATAATATAAAAAATTCTAATAATAATAAAATAAAAAATATCTAAAATAATAAATAGAAAAATAAAAAGAAATAAAAAGAATAAATAAAATGTATAGAAAATAAGTTAATTCATTCATTTTCTTTTCGGCTTAGTCCACTGAAATGAACCACCAACTAATCCTGCATGTGTTTTACACAGCAGATGCCCTTCCAGCCGCAACAGAACACTAGGAAACACCCATACATTCTTGCATTTAAATTCAAACACATACATTATGGAAACTTTAGCTTATCCAATTCACCTGTACCGCATGTCTTTAGACTGTTGGGGTAACCAGAACACCCGGATGAAACCCACACCAACACAGGAAGAACATGCAAACTCCACACAAAAATGCCAACTGACCCAGCCGGGGCTCGAACCCGTGACCTTCTAAAAATAAGTAAAGTAAATAAAAAAAGAACAAATAAAAAATAAATCAAAGACAAAAATAAATAAAAAATTAAATAAATAAATATAAATTTTTTTATAAAATAATAAATACAATAAAAATAGATAAATAATAAAGAATAAATAAATAAATAAATAACTAGAGGGAACAAATAAATAAAAAGAACAGTAACTAAGTAAAATAACTAAATAAAAACTAAAAGAATAAATAGATATATAAAAAGAATAAATAAAAAAACAAAAAGAATAGAAAATTTGTCAAATAAATAAATAAAAAGAATGAACATAAATAAAAAGAATGAATAAAAAATAAAAGAATAAATAAAAAATAAAAGAATAAATAAATATAAAAAAATTATAAAAATAGCAAATAAGTAAAATAAATAAAAAGAATAAATAAAAATCTACAATTGATAAAATAATAAATAAAATAAATAAGTAAAATAGATAAATAAAAACAAAGAACAAATAAAAAGAATGAATTAAAATAAAAAAAGAATAAATAAATAAATATAAATAATAAAAAATTTAAATAGATAAAAATGATGATTAGATAAATAAAACAAATATCTAAATAAATAGAAAGAATAGAAAAAAATTAAATAAATCAAATTAACAAATAAATTATATAAATATATATACACACACAGGAGGGATAATAATTATCTTCAACTGTACACAGAATTCAAATAATATAAAATTATAGTACACTGTGGCACTAATTTAAAAAAAAACTATGTGTAATTATGCCTTAACACATCATTGAGTTACACAGAATAAATATATGTGCAAGCAAATGCACATAAGCTAATGTCTACAACAAGCAGTGTGATCAGTTTTGCAGTTTTATTTTTATGTTAACAACCTGATCTGACTGCAGCTGTGTGACTTCACATGATCACAGTAACAGCCAAAAACACTTAGAGTTGCACAACTACATTTCACAAGTCAAATAATAAGCGAAACACGCTGTTATTGTAGACAGGAGATGCTCTGAATTCATTTAAAGCATTCCCACACACAAGCCAAAATACCCAGCAAACAGCCCTGAAACCGATCGAAAGCTAAACAAAGCTATAATCGAGTATGACAGGACTCTTCTTGCACAATTTAGGACAACGCAAACAGCATGAATTTGCAGATATGTGTGTTTTTTGTTCCTCTCCAGTTTAGTCTCGTCTGCATTGACATTCTCTAAGCTGCAGAGGCTCAGCGAGATAAATTCACTACGGTAAACACTTTTATTTTTGTACCTGTTTGACTGTTTATTTCTTTTCTTTTCCTTGAACTAGGTTAAATTAAGTACTCCTCCTAAACTAGCTCCTGTTTTGTTTGTTGTTTTGGATGATCCTTCTACTGAAGACTTATGCTTCTCATGTGGTCGATTAATGAGAACAAAAGAATAAAAGATTTAAGTTTACTCATCTTGAAGTTACAGTGCATCTGGAAAGTATTGATAGTGCTTCAATTTTTCTACATTTGTTTATGTTACAGCCTTATTCCAAAATGGATTAAACTCATTCATTCTTGAGATGTTTCAGCAGCTTCACCTGTGGTAAATTCACTTGATTGGACATGAATTGAAAAGGTATACACCTGTCTATACAAGCGCCCATGGTTGACAGTGCATGTCAAAGCACAAACCAAGTATGAAGACAAAGGAATTGTCTGTAGACCTCCAAGACAGGATTGCCTCAAGGCACTAGGCTGGGGAAGGTTACAGAAACATTTCTGTTGCTCTGAAAGTTCCAGTGAGCACAGTGGCCTCCATCATCCGTAAGTGGAAGATGTTTGGAACCACCAGGACTCTTCCTAGAGCTGGCCGGCCTTCTAAGCAGAGTGATCTGGGGAAGAAGGGCCTTAGTCAGGGAGGTGATCAATAACCCGACGGTCACTCTGTCTGGGCTCCTGCGTTCTTCTGTGGAGAGAGGAGAACCTTACAGAAGGACAAACATCTGTGCAGCGATCCACCAATCAGGCCTGTACGGTAGAGAGAGGCCAGACGGAAGACACTCCCCACCTGGAATTTGCCAAAAGGCATCTAAAGGACTCTCAGACCATAAGAAACTAAATTCTCTGCTCTGATGAGACTAAAACTGTACTCTTTAGAGTGAATGCCAGGCGTTACGTTTGGAGAAAACCAGGCACCGCTCATCACCAGGCTAATACCTATTCACATTACCGAGACATCATAACTTGTCATAAATCTGTAATAAACATAATTGTCATGAGGCGATTATAATTGTGCAATGAATCTTTTTCTCATCCCTTTTTTTCAGCAGAACAAAATTAACTTGTTAAAATTTCTCATTAAAAATGTCATTATTCTGTTAAATAATATTATAACAGCGTTAATATTTACAGACATTTGAATAACAAATTCAATTTGCACCCCTCTAACAGAGAAAGACAAATATTAATGTTGCTGTTATAATATTAAGCCACAGTTACAATAGCCTCATGGCATTCATGTTTATGACAGATTTATGACAAGTCATGCAAAGACCCTGCAAGGCTATTTGTTTAATTTCAAACAATGTCATGTTTGGATATAAAACAACACTAAGTTAATGACACTTAACCTCCTAGTGGCCACATACGTGGACAGCACATTTTAGCTCTTAAGTGGCTGTTTAAAATACTTTGAATGTTTTATATTTCGTTACAGACATATAGTGCCATCCTGCAACTGTTTTACAGCATATGAAATTTCCCAAACACTATTTTTAGCAGTCCAAAATAGGAAAAGAATGTTGTTTTTACTCTCTGATGGTCGAAATATTTTCCAAAAATATGTATGTGTTAATGAATGCATTAAAAAAACAGTCAGAAAAAAAGTGTTTTATGTATTCGGACCATGAGTGCACATATATTGACATCATTTTTCCCTAAAAGTGCATCATATCAAAAATTGATTCTTAGGTTTTTACTCTAATTAGGTTCGATTAAGCCCAAATAGCTAAGAAAAATTTTAAAAATGCATGTAAAAAACACCTTGGACCTTAAGAGGTTAATTTTGCCATAAGCATGGTCACTAATTTCTCAAAAACAGTGTCGACACATTGACCAGTAGCTCCTTTATTCATTTTAATGATGGCATTCATTTTGTCAAGAAAAAAAAGCTAATTTCAGTGAAAGTAAATATTAATGACCCTCCAGATTTCTTTTGTGATTGTAAAAAGGGTTGGAAATTCTTCAAGTGGATGCACAACATAAGTTGTTATAAATCTGTCATAAACATGATTACCATGAAGCCAATATAGCAGTGAGACGAATAGTTTCTTATTACATTTCAGTAGAACAAAATTAAATTTCTGTTAAAATTTCTGAGTAAAAGTGTCATTACTCAGTATCAGAATGGCATAAGGTAATATTTGATCTTATGTCAATTGGAATATTTTACCAACTGGTCAAGGGGAAAAAGTGATGATTTTTATCACATCTGGACTTTCCTTGAATATGTAGGTCCCAGGAGTTCAGGTACATTTTTGCAAAACCTTAGATCACATAAACCTTGGTTAATATATGTATTCTTCTATTATTTTTATCATTATTACTTTTTAAATTTATGTTTTCTTTTTGATCTTCATTATGTGCTGTGATGTTGAAAAATTTTGTAATCTGTGATTGTTCTGTTGTTTTGTTAAAATAAAGGCAATATATATATATATATATATATATATATATATATATATATATATATATATATATATATATATATATATATAATGAATATATATATATAAAGCGTCTGTGAATATAGAATTTAAATACTTTAAAAATGTTAATAAATTGATGATGTGCACTATGAAAAAAAAAAAAAAAAAAGTGTCATTACTCTGTCAAGTAATTTCATAAGAGTGTTGCTAATGTTTAAGGACATTTGAATGACAAATTCAAATGCACCCCAGTAATTGAGGAGGAAAAATATGAATGATGCTGTTATAAAATTTAGCCACAGTTATAATAACCTCATGACATTCATGTTTATGACAGATTTATGACAAGTCATACAAAGACACTGACAAGTTTGTTTAATTTTAAACAATGTCATCTTTGCATCTAAAATGACATGACCAAGTGAACGACTCTAAATGTTGTGATAAGCATGAATGAAATCTCCTTCATATTCATGCATCATGTCAGAATTATAAAGGTTATGACAGTCTAATGAACACCCCTTTCATGTAAAGTGTTACCAGAAAAAAAGTCACTTTAATTTTCACAAAAACAGTGTCGACACATTGACCAACAGCTCCTTTATTCAATATAATGATGCATTTGACGAGAAAAAAACAGCAGCTTTCAGCGCAAATAAATATTAACGACCCACCAGATTCCCTATTGTGATTTTAAAGTGGTCGGAAATTCTCCAAGTGGATGCATTTAACTGCATTTGGTAGCAACTCAAGACGCCCGCCAAACTCACTTCATGAGGAATACAATAACAAATAAATAAATCTGCATTAAAAATTGTGCATTTAAAAGAGTTGACTCTGCTTCTGACTGGACGAACCAGGGTGAAAAAGAAAGAAATGAAGAAGGAAAGAAAGAAAGAAAGAAAGCAAGCGACCGTGCCAAAGGAGAAAAAACTAGCCCAAACAGGAAAAGGTAGCTGCTGGATTGCCCTTGGAGAGAGCTGTGCAGCTCTTAATAAGCCTGCTGGTGGAAATGAGGGGTTCAAATGGCACGCTAATGGACTTCCTCTAAAAGAAAAAGTGTCAAACGGCAACAAACAGCAGTGAACACGGCCAACAAGCCACCCACTGAAGCCAGGGAACACAAAGAGACTGCCAATGAGGCGTTATCTCCTGCTATTGATATCTGATGACACTGTAATTCACTAAGAGGCAAGACGAGCGTTTGAACAAGAAGATTTCACACACATTGACTTCAGAGATCTTAAAAGACCCGGTTAAAATCTCAAGCATGAATCATCGGAAATGAGGCTGAATGCGGGGATGTTTTTTTAACCCTTGGGTCAAATATGGACAAACCCAACATTGGGTTAGTTTGTTCAATTAAATTTAAATCACACCTTTTAACCCAGCGCTTGATTTGTCCATATATTTATTTAATTTTAAAAAGTTTTTTAAAGTTAACTACACTCATCGGCCACTTTATTAGGTACACCTGTCCAAATGCTCGTTAACGCAAAAATAATCAGTGAGCGGAGAAAATATCCAGTGAGCAGCAATTCTGTGGGTGCAAATGCTTGTTAATGCAAGAGGTCAGAGGAGAATAGCCAGACAGGTTACAGCTGACAGAAAGGCAACAGTAACTCAAATAAGCACTCGTTACAACCAAGGTCTGCAGAAGAGCATCTCTATACACACAACACGTCCAACCTTGAGGCGGATGGGCTACAGCAGCAGAAGACCATTCTGCCTTATATTAATGGTTCAGGCTGGTGGTGGTGGTGGTGTAATGATGTGGGGGATATTTTTGGGCACACTTTGGGTCAATTAGTTCCAAATGAGCATTGTGTCAACGCTACAGCCTGCCTGAGTATTGTTGCTGACAATGTGCATCACTCTTACGACCACAGTGTACCCATCTTCTGACGGCTACTTCCAGCAGGATAATGTTCAATCCAATAGAGCATATTTCGGATGTGATGTAACAGGAGATTTGCATCAAAGATCCTCAGCCAACAAATCTTGCTCAAAATCATGTCAATATGGAGCAAAATCTCTGAGAAATATTTCCAGTAGCTAGTTGAATCTATGCCACGAAAGATTAAGGCAGTTCTGAAGGCTAAAGGGGGTCCAAATCGGTACTAGTAAGGTGTACCTAATAAAGTGGCCGGTAAGTGTATATATTTTTATTAATAATATTTTTCAAAATATAAGTATTTAAAAAAATGTACTTCATGAATAAAATCTTAAGAAATACATTACATCAAATATAAATATATTTTTAAAATATATAAATAAAAGTTCATAAACAGCCATGTTAAAAATATATATTTTGGAAACTTTCATTTAATATAAACTTTTTTACTTAATTAAGCAACAAGAAAGTCAGCATAAAAATGATACTATCTACAGTCTGTGGTTGTCTGTAAACATTGCTGACACTTGCTGTTTTAGGAAACAATTGTATTAAAAATATAATTAAGAATTGTATTTAATTAATGAGATACATTTAAATATCAACATTTTTCATAACTCATATTTAATTATTAAAGTAAATTAATTAATAATAAAATAAAATTAGGAAAGATCTGTGTCATTACAGGAAGAGGCCATAACCAGCAAACACTGCAGCCTTTAAATGATAATATCAACAGTCTGTGGTCGGCTTTCAACGTTGCTCTCACTTCCTCTTCGCCAAGCAGTTCAGCAAGACCCAAATATTAAGTTTAAAACGAACAATATTACATCACAACATGCATTACCCAAGTCTCTTGCAAACTCAAAACGGCTATATTACATGAACCGTTGCTACACAAGCATACCATCAGATGTAAAGGAAAGCATACATGACTTCCAGCTAACGAAAAACACATCCAAATCTACACAGAACTCATTCACTCAAGTCCCCAATAACAGGCCAGTGTCCTGAAAGGTAGACTGAGTTCAGCAACAAACATCCGAGTGTATAACTGAGGGTTTAAGGCTCAGGGTTGAGGGATTTTCAAGCACGAGGAGATCAGTGAGCAGGTCGGTTCCTCCAGCATTCCTGAAAAGACGCTCACAGCAGGACAAAAACACAGAGGAGGCGCTGCGTTTGGGGATTTAAAGTCACAATCTGTAGATCATGACATTCTTCAGCCACACTGAAACAGACTGTGCTCTGTTTGGCACGGTTATTGATCTGAACTGAATCAACATTAAACAGAGCCAAGCTGATAAACGACACTCTTGTGTTCTGTAGGGAATCTGAGAACATTTTCGTCACTGATACAGAAATGTTTTAATTTGTCCTGCTTTGAAACAGTATGTAGTATTTAGAAAGAAACATAACTTCATGTTTTGCCCCCATAAGCAATAGCGAAAAATCGATTATGTAATTTTCTAAATGCATCAGTATCTTCTCTTGAACATTTTTAACAGCAGGCTTAACTCTAGACTAGTCTTTTAACAGCAGATAGTGTTCTAGGCTAGTTTTTTGACAGCAGATGGTGATCTAGGCTAGTTTTTTTTAACAGCAGATATGCTAGCTTTAAAAGCAGATGGCTCTCTAGGCTAGTTTTATAACAGCAGATGGTGCTCTAGACTAGTTTTTCAACAACAGATGGCACTCTAGGCTAGTTTTTTAACAACAGATAGTGCTCTAGACTAGTTTTTCAACAACAGATGGCGCTCTAGGCTAGTTTTTACAGCAGATGGTGCTCTAGACTAGTTTTTTGACAGCAGATAGGCTAGCTTTAAAAGCAGATGGTGCTCTAGGCTAGTCTTTAAACAGCAGATGGTGCTCTAGGTTAGTTTTTCCACAACAGATGGCGCTCTAGGCTAGTTTTTAACGGCAGATGGCGCTCTAGGCTGGTTTTTAACAGCAGATGGTGTTTTAGGCTAGTTTTTTGACAGCAGGTAGCGCTTTAGGCTAATTTTTTAACAGCAGATGGTGCTCTATGCTACTTTTTTTACCAACAGATGGCACTTTAGGCTAGTTTTTTTGACAGCAGATGGCGCCCTAGGCTACTTTTTTAACAGCAGATGGGCTAGTTTTAAAAGCACATGATGCTCTAGGCTAGTTTTTTTTACAGCAGATGTTTCTCTAAGCTTGCTTTTTAACAGCAGATTGTGCTCTAGGCTAGTTTTTAAACAACAGATGGCATTCTAGGCTACTTTTTTAACATCAGATAGGCTAGTTTTAAAAGAAGATGGTGCTCTAGGCTGTTTTTTTAAAGGGCCATGAAACCCCCTCGTTTCAGCAGGGTGTTTTCACACCTCTTCTTTGGAAAAAGTCAGAAAAGTGGGCGTGTCCAGCTCTGTTTAGGGGGGAGTGTCGGAGAAACTAAAGTGGGAGGGTGTGGGAGTGTCTATTTGGGCACGCGCGAGTTTCAGTCAAAATACACAGGAGAAAGGGATGGTGTTTAACCTACATGGACATCTGTAGTCGAATTATTTGCCAAATTATTAAATGTTGGACTTTAACTGCAGTTCGGCTCTTTCATTCAGGGAATTCATTCATGCCCCCCGCGACAAATGAGATATTTGATTCGAAGATCTGCTCTAAGCGTGTATTTTTCATGCAATGTTTGATACCGCACGACGAATGAGAGAAAAAAAACTCCGCATTTCCCGGAAACTTAGATGCACACGGCAGGTAGCGTCAGAAAGCCGCGTGTGTTATTCCGGTCACAAAATGCGGTGCTAACATGTTTGCACTCAATGCAATAATTAACTTATTTGATACGAACAAACTGAATATGCAAAGAGCACTGGTCGCTCACTTACCAAATCTGTAGAGACAGGACAATCACCAGCAACTAGAGCCGCGTCTTTATGAAGAGAAGATTACATCCGGAATCCGGATTTCAGCGTTTGCAGATGAGAACAACTCTCAGGTAAACGATAATCCCCCACGTAAATTATTGTTGTCGAGCGTCGCGTACACTGTAATCCACACGTGATCCAGATGAGCTCTCACAGAGAGAAAATGAAAACGAAACTTAATGGCAGCAAACTGTAAAAGCAACACTTCACGCTTGTTTTGCCAACACAACGTGGCGTCTCTGTGGTGTAAAGACGGTGACACTAATGAATATTAATGAAGTTGCACAATAGAGCGCGCTGATTGGTTTGAACCAAGCCTTACTCATGCATTAATGCATCACACTGTAAGACGTAATAAGGCACACTCTGGCACAGACGTCCAGTCTGCACGCTGGAATACACGCTATTATCTCATGACCGTGACGCAGCTTCAAAAATTCGTTTCAAACAGGAAGAACGAATTTGCTTGAAATAACGCAAAAACAACCAATTTACACTTTTTAGTGAAATATAGGTGTCCTAATAGTGTTTTTAGCAGTGTGGGACACATATACGACTGTCAACAGCTCAAAAAATGTGTTTTGGTGTTTCGTGACCCTTTAACAGCAGATTGTGCTCTAGGCTAGTTTTTAAACAACAGATGGCACTCTAGGCTAGTTTTTTAACAACAGATGGTGCTCTAGACTAGTTTTTCAACAAGAGATGGCGCTCTAGGCTAGTTTTTACAGCAGACGGTGCTCTAGACTAGTTTTTTGACAGGAGATAGGCTAGCTTTAAAAGCAGATGGTGCTCTAGGCTAGTTTTTAAACAGCAGATGGTGCTCTAGGTTAGTTTTTAAACAACAGATGGCGCTCTAGGCTACTTTTTTTAACAGCAGATGGTCTAGTTTTAAAAGCACATGATGCTCTAGGCCAGTTTTTTTTTTTAACAGCAGATGGTTCTCTAGGCTTGCTTTTTAACAGTAGATGGTGCTCTAGGCTAGTTTTTAAACAAGAGATGGCATTCTAGGCTACTTTTTTAACATCAGATAGGCTAGTTTTAAAAGAAGATGGTGCTCTAGGCTGTTTTTTTAACAGAAGATGCTGCTCTAGGCTGTTTTTTTTAACAGCAGATGGCACTCTAGGCTAGTTTTAACAGCGGATGGCACTGTAGGCTAGTTCTGTATTTTTTTAAATACAAGTTGGCTTTTATATCATGAGATTAATGTAAATAGTTTACCAAGAACACACTTATAATTCACTTAAACCATTCCTAACCTAATTATTAATTAATAATTATTATTAATCACTGGGGGCTGGCTCCAAAACAGAACAAATTTCCATAGACTTCAATGTTACAATGAGCAACATTACAGCAGAAAAAAAAGGTGTTTACAAACTGGTACAAAAATCGTTTTGCTGTATATAGCTATTTCTAACCTTCACGACAACTGTGAAAACTCCTCTGCTTAAATTATATATTTTTAACTAATACATTGATGCTACAGTAAAAATTTGATAGTGATTTTCAAAAATTCATCGCTATCCTCATGAATTAATTCAGAGTTTATTTTTCAACAGCAGACAGCGCTCTAGGTTAGTTTTAACAGCAGACAGCGCTCTAGGTTAGTTTTAATATCTAGGCAAGGTTTAACAGCAGATGGAGCTCTAGGCTAGTTTTTAACCCGCAGATGTAACTCTAGACTACTTTTACCCAGCAAACGGCCCTCTAAGCTAGTATTTAACCTGCAAACGGTGCTCTAGGTTAGCTTATTACCAGCTGATGGAAATCTAGTACAATTTTTAACCAACTGATAGTGATCTAGGCTAATTTTTACCAGCAGATGGCGCTCTAGGCAGTTTTGAAAAGCAGATGACAGCCTATGGTAGTTAAAAACCCAACATGCAATCCAAAGTTTTGTAAACACCCTAAAGCACTTTTGTTTCCAGAGAAAGGCACACTTAGACTTCCATGGTATCACAATGGGTGTTAACAACTTTTACTAAAACTGATATTCAGTTAACACTGGTAGTCAATATGAACAGTATATAATGTCAGCGTTTTGTCAGGTGCCTTTAAACATGGTCTATACTGTAGTTGAAGCTGAAACTGGATAAACTTTGTCTGCGTTGACATTATTCAATTCAATTCATCAGTGTTTCTATAGTGCTTTTACAATGCAGATTGTGTCAAAAACGTTTATCTTGGATGAAGTTTTATTAAACTAAACCTGCTTTAGTCCAGTTTTCAAAGATGAAGTTCAGTTTAGTTCAGTAAAGTGTAATGCATGATGCCGTTTTCTGCACTGGAACAAAGCAGCGTTTACAATTTTGGCCATATGTGTTTGGTTTCCGGCATGCATTGTAAGCATCGACCAATGACAACAGACCGGGTTAATCATTAACCATTTAGAATAGAGTAGACTCCTGAAAATTCGGATTAATAAAGATTGGATCCTTGTCCAAACTGTTTCAGAAACCTGATGCTGTAATGGATTTTTTGAGGAAAACAAACCAAATCTTAGATCAAACTAGGGCTGGATAAGTGTCTCCAAAAATGATTATCACAATCATAGTCCTTGCAATATCCACATTATTGTATGTAAACAAACATATTTTATGTGTTGCATGGACATATGTCCCCCCTCCCCAGTAGGGTGCTGTTCTGCTATTAGCTAGAGCAGCCCAAAGGTCAACCCGAATCTTAAAATTAACCAACCCAAATTTTCAACCCGAAAATTAACACAAATGGTAGAGATAATAATCAGAATCAATAATAATCAGAATATCTGTTAAGGTTTTCGCTCATTCATAGCGTTGTAAAGTCTAAATAATAGATTTTTGTTGTTGTTGTTGTTGGCAGAATTAGATTTAAATAGATGAGAAAAATATCTCTCACCTGTTCATTTTACAAGATCATTACATGTAAATGATTTAAAACAAACAGCGTTTCTCTAGGGATGTTATTTCTCCAGAAATGTCATCAAAATGCTCAACAAAATCACACATTACATATTTCCACCGCACTAATAAAGTAAAACTATTAAAGGAGACCTCAAAGCAAAACTTAGGAAGCTTAAAACAAGCATAATTGGGAAGCTTAATAAAAAAAAGACCTGTTGTTCGTCCAAGTGCGTCCAATCAAAAGCAAAATCTTACATTTAACCTCCACTTCAGTCTGATGCGTCAGAGCTGAGTGCAAAACCAGCCCTTTGCAAACAAGAGCCATTTTTCCCAGCAGCTCAGGTCATTCCCTGCATCAGCTGATGACTGCGTGTACACGCGTTTCCTCCATCTCCCTTAAAGATTACAGTGAAGAACACAAAAACCCTCAAACTAATTGAATAAGAGCAGTGGTGGAAAGCGAAGTGCACTGGGGAGGTAAAAATAGCAGCGAGCCAGTGCTACAAAGGCGCTCTTGTTGGAGGGTTTCTCGAAAACACGGAGGGCAGAAAGAGACAGAGAGACACTTATAAAGATAGCGCGGGTGCGACGGCATCTCTCAGAGGGAGGAGCCGCGTGTCAGACCTGTAGGAAACAGATGCTGTGGCTTTGCATTTGCATTAGCTGTACTTTGGCATGTTTTTGGACGGTTGGCATGGAACTGGCGAACCACAAAAACTCCACTCAAGCCTCACAGTGCACCATTCCAATGCTTACTGTGGCATACAAATCCTGCTTTACGCCAACTATATGCAGAGAAAATACTCGAAGTCAAAGCAAATTCTTTCATGCTTTTTTGTATTAAAATTTGATCGACATTTAACAGAGCAAACAACGCCACTCGGGTAAACTACATATTACAAATGCATTCAACAGCTTGAGGTCAGAAAAATTTATTTTTTAATCCTTAGTGCTTTTTAAACATGAAAATGTTCACCCTAGGTCATCCTAAACCCAGGATAAATTAAAGAGCCCATATTATGGGTTTTTGAAAATTCCCCTCCATGTAGTGTGTAACACAGCTCTAAGTGAAGTGAAGTATCCAGCTAAGGCTTAAATCTGTAAGAATACAGTGTTTAAAACTGTTGATTCATCTATAAAAGAGTCGATTCATAGTGCTTCAAACGAGTCGCCTTGATACCGACTCATTAGGTGTTTCGCCATGACGTACGAACGAAACAAAGTTTTTCACGTGCACGCGCAAACCCGGGAGATTTCAAACCTGAGGCCCTGCCCTCTGACGCAGTAACCCAGACACACACACACACACACACACCCACAAACACACGCACACAAACATGCCGGTCGATTGAAGTCACACTGCAGATGGATATATTGAGTCTCTACCCAAAGATGAAACCTCAGCATTATAGCCAAGCAGTTGGAAACTACTGGAAACTTCTGGAAGCTACATGCTACAAAGAATACTTCATCTGCGTTTGTTAAAGGAAGGATCAGTAACTTACTGATGGACATCAGGATGGGTTTCTTCCATTTCTCAAGTGTAAGTACGTGCGGTTAAAGTTGTTGCCTCGTTGACTCTAGCTTGCAAATGTATTTAGTTGTGATTTGTTACTTGTAACCGAGTGTACTGTATCAGGTTAACTGGCTATATTCTCTTATCGCGTGCAAAGTCACGTTAAAAACGCGACGCGTGCTGCTTTGTTTATGGAGCTCCGTGGTAACGTTAGAGGTGTGCATACCCGCGGCTGTCCCCGCGCCAGATTTCTGCGGCGCGGGAATAAATTTCCGAATAAATCGCCGGAGCGGTCGGTAACGGGTTTGATTTGGGACGGGAGCGGGCTGCCTGAGAAAGAGAAAGATGTGTCTGCTTGGTGCTTGTGTGTTAGTGCGCACGCGCGCGTATGAGAGAGAGAGAGAGAGAGAGAGAGAGAGAGAGAGAGAGAGAGAGAGAGAGAGAGAGAGAGAGAGAGAGAGAGAGAGAGAGAGAGAGAGAGAGAGAGAGAGAGAGAGAGAGAGAGAGAGAGAGAGAGAGAGAGAGAGAGAGAGAGAGAGAGAGAGAGAGAGAGAGAGAGCGAGCGAGCGAGCGAGCGAGAGCTTTATGCTTGGTGCTGTGTGTGTGTTTATACAGATTTTCGGTTTTGTTCTCCCCCGCTCTTTAGCGGGATCGGGCGCGGCGGGCAGAATACGGGGCGGGTTCTAAGGCTAAAACCTGGCGGGTGCGGGCGGAAGCGGGAGCGTTCTCGTCCGGAGGTGTGTGTGTGTGTTTGTGTGTGTGTGGCAGCTAAAATCCACGCCTACACTATCTAGCGTGTATGAACTGTGATTACTTTTTAAATTGCTGATTAGCTATTGGCCATTTCACTCTCTGACTGAAGGCAGTCGACCAATCGCGACAGACTGTCATCGGTCCAATCAGCGCAGATTAGCTTCGCGCTAAGGAGGGGTTTGGGAACAAATGAATCACTGAACGATTCATACAGGAGTCGCTGGGATAATTAGGTAAAAATAAATGCAGATTATAAGACCATGAAAGTGTTTTTTGACCTTGCATGCATATTAGACTGTTGTTGGAGACCCTTACAACCAAGATATGACCCTATTTCATGTATAATATGGGCTCTTTAAATCCTGGGTTATCTGTAGTCCCTCACAGAAAATGTGTGCACATATTTTACATACATTTATATATATTGTTACCAAACACTTGGTTCTATAATTGCATTTGCATGAAAAACATTAAAGGCTAAAAAGTTTTCCACATGTAAAATTTTGGTTACTATACTATCAAAATCCTTAAAATCAGCAGATTTTGTACAAAATTCTGCATGGATATAGTAAAAAAATGCAACATAACTCTATAAGATATACACATCTTAGATGCAGAATAGCTAGTTCATGCTTTTATGACCTCTTGGTAGGATTACTGTTATGCTCTGTTCGCAGATTGTAATGCATCCACTGTAATAAACTTCAGTTTCCTATAAACTTCTGGTAGTACCCAGAATAGCAAAGTCTTCAAAAGGAGCGCTCTCATACATGGCTCCTAAACAATGAGCCCCTGACATTATCAGGGAGGCTATTCGAGAGACACGTTCTCAGTTTAAAACTAGATTTAAACATTTTTAGTTCACCTTTTGTGAGGCTGCTTTGGAATGATAATTATTATGAAATGCACTAACAAGCGATTGTAATTGTATTTGCATTGCAAACCTTAAAGGCTAAAAGTTTTAGCTACTATCTTCTCAAAATCATTATGCATAAATCTGCCCATTTTGTACAAAATTCTGCACAGATATAGCAACAAATACAACATACCTATATAAGATATACACATCTTCCATTCAGAAAAGCTAGTTCATGCTTTTATGACCTCTAAGATGGATTACTGTAATGCTCTGTCAGCTGGTTATAATGCATCCACTATTAATACACTTCAGTTAGTGCAAAATGCAGTTGCCATTCCTACCACAATTCCATCTTACTTCCACTTGCTGCTTGTAAAGTTCCATATTGATTATAAAATATTGCTTCTTACCTACAAACTCAGGGCTTCTGGTAGTTCACAGAATTAAGGGTGTCACGATCCTCTAAATCCTCGATTCGATTACATTTTCGATTCTAAAGGCACGATTAGATTTTCGATTATGAATAATTAATTAATTAATGACCAATTAATTATTTGTAGCCTACCGTTTAAACTACCTGACCTGTATGGTCTTTGTTTTACCCATAAACAAATCATACAGTAAATGAATAAAGGCAATATACACACATAATTACCACCTGTCAATCACTATTTTCAGCGGGACTCGTGAATAGGCAGTGATCTGTGTCGTTATAATGGCGTCGGTAAAAAAAGACGCACAACCAACAGGAACCAGCCAACAGTATCTGAGGTGTTCGCTAAAATGACAAAGTACAAGTGAGTGAAAGACTGAAGCAGTCCTCTGACTGCCTGGACCTGCTCTCTCGAGCGCATGGCTGTGTGTGTGTCAGAGGTAGAGAGGAAGGAGGGCTGCTCAGAAGTGCTACACGCCACTGTGGATGTCAAATCGTTGTCGTTCTAAAATGCCATTTAAAAACAAAGACAGTGTAAACAGGGCCTGAGTGTGTACTTTTCGCGAGTGGATTTGCAACG
>NC_141027.1:9195000-9265000 GCF_052040795.2 Danio rerio | reverse complement strand
CAGGCTCGCTGGCTTTCATGCACCAGCAAAACCCCCTTTAACCTCTGTTTGTATTTATTTTTAAATGGAGCTAGTAAACATTTATTTGCTCATTGCAGCTGTAATTTTAGCATCCTGCTCGGGAGCGACAGAATAACGCATGCATCAGTCCAGCGGCCACAGGATGTCTGAAAATACATGAGGTTTGCCACATACGCAGCAGTCCACTGCAAGGAAACTCAAAGAAGTAGAATTTTGAGGGAGAAAGAGACACCTCGATGCTTTCGTTAAGACCTGCACGTTTAATCACTTCTCATTATACAGACAAATTAAAAGCATACAAAGATGCATGGCTGAGCAGGGCTCGAAATTAACTTTTTTACTTGGTAGCACCGGTGCTCCCAACTTCAAATATTTAGGAGCACCAAAAAATTTTTAGGAGCACCAGAAAAAAATTTAGGAGCACCCACCAAAAATGAATAAGCACAGCTGCAAATTGTTTTTTAAGGGATTTATTGTATTTTAAAACAATATTAATAGGACTAACAAAAACCAGAAACAACTATCTAACTAAAGCTGCGAAGACATTGATATTTGTGTGCAATAATTCCAAAATGAATGTCTAATAATTAGGCCATAGAATATTAATGATGATGAAAATGACAATAATAGTAACAATGAATTCCATTTCTCATTATGATGCTGCCTTGAATGTGCATGAATGTAGGTTATCTGCTATTAAAAGTCTGTTACTTTATGAAAAATAATTGTATAGTTTGCATCAAACAAAAATGCAGCATTGCAGTAAGAAATATTTATTTTGTACTGCTGTTTTTATATGCATGTCAATTTAATAAATAATATTTCTGATACAAAACAAACAAAAGATTATAATAAATCATTCAATTCAATGATGAAAGCTGTAAAGCAGTCATCAGTAAATAAATAAAAAAATAATATACAACTCAAAAAAGAATAGACAAAAGAAAGTAAGTAAAGTCTCACTTCTATCACTCTTTAAAAGTTTTGGTTTCAGTTTGTGTCAATTTAAAGGTTCAGTCTGAGCTGATCTTCATTTTTCTGTGTTTGTGGAAAGCAGGCGAGTCAGCCGACCCAATTAATAAGTAGGCAGCGCAAGATTATTGCGCTAACCATCGGCGCAAATCCGGTCTTTGTTATGAGCCGCAGTTTCAGTGTAAACTTAGTAAAGGCGAGCTTCTTTGGCGATGATGCAGTATTAGATTTGACTTTTAGCGGACATTTGCGCTGAACACGCAGTGAATGCGACGCATGGAGATTCGGGCACCTTCTCCAAGAAGCGCGTACTCGATTGATCTCAGCTGGCGGATCATTATTCACCACGTGACGTGTCATGATCGCTTTCATCTGCGCCTCAACTTTAGGTGGGGTTTTCAAACTTGTGTGCTCTAAGTTTTTACTCTTCAGCCGTTTGCATTTCCTGTGGTCATAAAAGCTCCTTCCCTGTCATCTGACAGCGGAATACCTTGAGTGAATGACAGCTAATATGAACCAATATAGCGGCAGGGAAGAGCGATTCAGCACGTTTTTAGAAAGAACCAAAACAGGTCGCACTACAACCATTATCTGCAGTCGCACTAATGCTCCCAGATATATTATGAGGTCGCATAGATTAATTTTCAGGCGCATATGCGACCAAAATGGTCGCAATTTCGAGCCCTGCTGAGGAAAGACACCATTAAGAGTTGGTAAAAGCTAATTAAAGGGTAAATAATAAAAGGTCATGACTTGGGGGGGGGGACCCATTAGAGACTCTGTGAACGATCTAAGAGACCCAGAATGAACCATTGAAAACTTCAGGACGAGAGCAAAGCTATGAATAGATGATAGAGTAAATTTAATCAGACAAATCAAATCAAGCACATCTAATTATTGGGAATGTGTAATATGATTGAATGCATTTTCAGGTGGCTGTTGAGGTCAACTAGACTTAAAGGGTCACGAAACACCAAAACACATTTTTTGAGCTGTTGACAGTCGTATATGTGTCCCACACTGCTAAAAACACTATTAGGACACCTATATTTCACTAAAAAGTGTAAATTGGTTGTTTTTGCGTTATTTCAAGCAAATTCGTTCTTCCGGTTTGAAACTAATTTTTGAAGCTGCGTCACGGTCATGACATAATAGCGTTGTATTCCAGCGTGCAGACTGGACGTCTGTGCCAGAGTGAGTCTTATTACGTCTTACAGTGTGATGCATTAATGCATGAGTAAAGCTTGGTTCAAACCAATCAGCACGCTCTATTGTGCAACTTCATTAATATTCATTACTGTCACAGTGTTTAGACGACAGAGACGACACGTTGTGTTGGCAAAACAAGCGTGAAGTGTTGCTTTTATAGTTTGCTGCAGTTAAGTTTTGTTTTCATTTTCTCTCTGTGAGAGCGCAGCTGGAGTCACGTGTGGATTAACAGTGTACGCGACGCTCGACAACAATAACTTGCATGTCTAAGGAGGATTATTGTTTACCTGAGAGCTGTTCTCATCTGCAAACGCTGAGATCCGGATTCGCTTGTAGTCTCCTCTTAATAAAGACGCGGCTCTAGTTGCTGGGGGTTGCCCTGTCTCTACAGATTTGGTAAGTGAGCGACCAGTGCTCTTTGTTTATTCAGTTTGTTCATATCGAACTAAGTTAAATATTGCACCAAGTGTAAACATGTTAACACCACAACCAAACTTTAACCTCGTGTAGGGTTTTCACCGCATTTTGTGACTGGAATAACACACGCAGCTTTCTGATGGAAACGAAGCTACAGACATCAATATTTTAACAACGTTTTTGAAAATTTTCATTTTCTAGCTATCTGATATTAAGCTTGGATATATATATTGCGAATGTAATTTTCGAAAGTATTACAGCGCTTTGTAAACGTTTATTATTACCAATTGTTGAGTCTCCCATACAGTTTGATAGAGCGCTTGAACCTGGAAGCCGCTTCGCGTGACACCACACTTAACAAGCGGATAGGAATCACTCTGTTTCTCACTATTCTGTTCCGGAATGAATCACATTTTTGAAGGTCTGAACAGGCTCAAACTAACAAAAGTTTGCACACACCAGAAGTAGCAAAAAGTATGCCGTTCATTCATAAATTTTCTTGTCGGCTTAGTCCCTTTATTAATCCGGGGTCGCCACAGCGGAATTAACCGCCAACTTATCCAGCAAGTTTTTACGCAGCCGATGCCCTTCCAGCCGCAACCCATCTCTGGGAAAGCAAAAAGTATGTTTAATATGGAATTCAGAGATAGATGTGGCAAAATGGCTCAACAGCGCCATCTATAAACAGTCAACAAAGTGCCCAGCAAGCTATGTTTCACACACACGTTGAAAAAATTGCCACAAACATCTAAGATGCAAATACCTACAAAAAAAAAGGCGAAATCCAATATTCAACAGGAAGTCAGGTATTTTTAACTTCCTCTGCAAAAAAGAAAAAGTGTGATTTTTCCATTACCAGGCATATTTTGACGAAATCCTCCAAGGGAATTTATCAGACCAACAGCAAAATTGGGTTTTGTCATCTATAAGCCTTGGCGGTTGTTCAATTCCTTCAAGAGGAAATTACAAGTTTTACACAGTAACAAACTCCTCTTAGAAATTTTATCAGATTGAATCCAGGTTCCATTAATCCAAAGACCTTTGTGTTGTTAAATTGTGAAGAACTAGAGCTTTAATTTGAATAGGTTTTTATGGGAGTTTAACACTATTCAGGTACAGGAATTGGACAAAATCGCAATGCAAAATGGCATTTCTTACTCGATTCTAGTCCAAATTTCTAAACTCTTAGAGCAAGTAAAAATATTGTTTTGTTTTTCAGTTTCAGAGGAAATACTGCTAAAATTACGAGTTTGTCTTTAAAAAGAGCTTAATTATTAGCCAGTGGGGTAAGCAAAATAATCTTGTTTTTGCTTTGAATCGTATAAATTGCATATAAATAAAGCAATTAAATGCAATTCTTTAGCTCGTGGTCAACTATAATTCAGAACCTTGCATATCTTGCTATGTGACTATAGCGGACGCACACATTGCGATATCGATGCTGAAATGATATCTACTGTGTACTCGGACAGCAAGAATTTGGATCAAATATGCTAAATTCGAATGGAAAACAAAATTCCATCCATTGTTACAACACCACAGCGATGCACGAAAATGCACAAAGGATGGTTTTATTATTATGGCGGACAAACATTGCGGGCAAGCAACAAAAACCCTTGCTTGTGAGAGCAGCTTCACATATCTGCACACCGCCGCCAATGCTCAAAAACACTATAACGGAGTGCAATAATGACCCATCGCGCACAGATCTCCAAAAAAGATTCCATGAAAATGGCCACAAAGTACAGGACTGCACTGGCAGTATAATTCTGGGCTTCAAGCAAGTGGCAAGAAATAGACGCGACTACAGGCATTTGTTTGTTGGAGCTCGAAGAACAGAATATGCGTGTGGGAGGCTGACTTCCTGAGGACGTCTGAGCAGAAAGAAAAAGAAACTAAAGTCTTATTGACACACGATGTGACACTTATGAGAAGGTGAGAGAACCGAGGCCTGCTTCACCGAGCGGTTTAAGTGGCTGCAAAGACTGCGAGGCATAAAATTTCAATTTTTCAGCCTTGTGACGGTGTTTAAAGTGCAAGTCAAATGGCTTTTAAACGGGTTTTTGCTACCAATAATTTCAAACAAATAAAACTCTCTGTGAAATTATAACTGGATATAAAAGCTTCATGTTTCTTTTTGTTAACCGAACATTTATTGTTTAAAACAATTCATCTCTTTGCTTGTTTCACTGCCTCAATTGAAATAACAACAGCTGCTTTTCTAAATAAGTCTGTAATTGTATTAATTAGCTGTGTTTCCATCCACCTATTTTTATGTGCATTTTGGATATGCGCATTAATTGTTGATGGAAATGCCATGATGCGCATACATTTTGAGAGAGTTTTAATTTTATTGCCATTTCAGCTTCTATGGCTATTTCATGGCAAAAAGAAAATAGATCACGTTTATCACTTTTTATAAACACCAATTTTCTATAATTATAAAAAGAATATAACAATTAAAAGTAATCAACAGCAATAAATAATGCACAGGGTAAAAGACATAAATAATAATAATAATGATAATTTATAAGATAAAAATCTAAAACAGTTTTTTATGATTCCCTTTTGATAAAAATTCTACAATTTTAGATGGATTCACATTTAAAAATATTTCCTTTAATATTTCCGTTTTCTGAGAACATTAAAAATGGGGCATTCCACAAGAATATGTTGAACTGTTTGGTTTCTGTTGCAATATTGACATTTTGGTGGTTCTTCTCCTTTAAGTAAATGTTCATGCGTGAGTCTCGTGTGTCCAATGCGGCGTCTTCAACACACAATCTCATCGTGTCTTGACTTAAAAAATAAATTAGATTTTTTTCCAATTTCAGGCTGAATTTTCAAAAATTTATTTTCTGGGCACTGATTCCATTCTGGTTGCCATTTGTTGATAATATAGCCTTTTATTAGTGGCTTAAGATCGGAAGGTGGGGTTTTGCACTCCTTTAGCTTTCCTGCTAGGACTGTTTTGGCGGCTTTGCAAGCTTGTTCATTCCCAAGTAGTCCAGTATGTCCTGGGATCCAGCAGAAGACTTTATTCTAAAACTTTCTCGGTAATTCGTTCACTTTGATAAAAATGTCAATGATAATGGGATGCTCCAGTTTAAAAGAATTCAATGTCTGTAGACAAGATTTAGAATCAGAAAAAAATAATAAAATTGTGTCCTTCAGCATTTTCCCATACATTTTGAAAATGTGCATAAAAACGTATGTGCTCAACTGAGTAGGATAAACTTTTTATTCGATAAGAAAAGACGTGCATAAACTAATGGAAACACTTACTGAACAAATTCCAGTATGCAGATTAAGTCATGTGATTTTGTTATAAGACACCATGTGAAGATAAAAATGTGTGTAAATGGACAAACCATCAGGCTGAGCACACTGTAAAGCATCTAAAATTAAAAAAAAAAAAGTAAAAAAAAATTCATAAAATAAAATTTAATATGTGATTTAATTAACAACACAAATAATTCTCACTACATTTACTGTTTTCATATTACTGTGAGGGTTGGGTTTAGGGTAGATGATAATAAAATACAATTTAATGGGTTATTTATTTGATAATATGAATAATTCTCAGTATAATTACTGTCTTTATATTACAGTGTTGGCTGGGCTTAGGGTTGGGGTGAGGGTAGATGTTAATAAAATACAATATGTGGGTAATATAAAAAATAATATGAATAACTTACGGCCACAGCTGTATCCCTTCTAGCATTATCTGGTTTTGTTGCCATGGTAAATTACAGATAAGCTGATGCAGAGCAAGATTAATTCTCGGTTAGAGTTCGCAAAACCAAAACTGGACTAATCAGCTGTAAGACAAAGTCACATCTGAAGCAATGAACGATTTGAGTCCATTTTCTTTTGTTGCCAAAATATTTTTTTCTAAATGATTATTTATTCTTCTATTTGATTGTCAAATAGTTTAACATATTCAATTGTCAAATAGTGTATAGTAGACATTAAATTTTTTATCATAATTATCATGTTTACAAGCCTTTTTGCACTATATATTGTTCGAACTCTGGTTTGCACTCATTGCCATATGCCCTTAATGACATTGTATTGTATTGTTTACAAATTTTTAGATTACATTATGTATAATTGTATTTATTGTAAATTCTTTCTTAAAACTCTACTTTTTGTATTAATATTATATGTTAGGCACCAAGGCTCTAAAGCCTGGATTATACTTCTGCGTCAAGTGAGGGCTTAACCCACGGCACGTAGCTGTGCATTTATTCTGCATGCTGTTTCTGTTGTTTTGCATTAACACTTCCGAAACGCAAGTTTGCAGTGAGGTGTTAATGTTCCTCTGTGTCGAGTCGCTTCGCTGGTGTTTTGTTTTTTCTGAACACTTCCTGAATGTACAAGTGGCTCAAACTCGCTCATTTTGAGGCAGGAACCGGCGGAGGTGCAACAACTTTAACTATGAGGTAAACACAAAACAAAACTTTCCATTCGGAGCTCCTTCACGAGACTCCACACTTGTAAACAATCGCTCCATCGGGCTCGCGCAGCTATCGATCCCGCCCAGACTCGTCAGCGCTACCAAGCCGACCAATCACAGAGCTTACGCTACGAGTCGTTGCGACATGTAGTTACGTTTTTTGAGAGGTATATGCATGCACTTGACGCAGAAGTATAAATCAGCATTGAGTGTAACGTAATTTCGATTCTTTATATGTCCTGTACATGTGGCTAAACTGACTTTGACTTTTGACTTTGATATTAGTAATAGCTTTAAATTTAATTGTACATTTAATTATTTACATATAAATGTGCTTTAATCATGCAGGGATGCAAACTCATCAGGGGTGAAAAAGCTGACAAATTTATCAATCTTTTGTTAAAAACAACAACAAAAATGAGAATTGCTGCAGTTACGAGGTCTAATATTTCATGTACTTGATAGTTGGCAACAAACTGATGCAACAGAAGCAAAACAAAACAATATTTGCGTATTTGTGGAAGAGTTATTAATTTTGGTTCTACTTTAAATGTTTTATATTTATTTGTATATCAAATTTTTTGTACGTTTGATTAAATGTTTTGTTTATTTAGGCTATAGACTGAGGGATGTGATTCAGGTGGAGTGTGCTGCTCATTTGTTTGTTTTGTTAGTTGTATGTTTGTTATGACCTGTTATACTCTGTTTGATTTATTAACTTCTTAGGGACCACCTCGAAAATTAGGTTCATCTCAAGGGGCTATCCCATTCAATGAATTCAAATTCAATATATGGTCTATAATGTCATCTAACAAACAGAAAATTAATATGGAACTGTTCCATTAAATGTAAATCAATGGCATGTCTGATGAAGAGCCGGGTGGCTCGAAACGTTACACGCTTTGTGTCAGCCTTTTTAATTTAATAAATTTGTATTTTTGGAGCCTTGGTGTTGCCGCCTTTGATTTACATTTAATTTGCACCTTTTGCGGTTTTGGCTGAGCACCCAATTAAGAGAGATGTGCGTGCTTTTGTACAGTTGTTTTAACTGTTCCATTAAACCAATTCATTTGTGATCATGACTTATAAATTCATAAATGTCAACATTTGAGCATGATGTTCTATATCTACATCACATCTTATAAACAAACAAACAAACATTCATTCATTCATTTTCCTTTAGCTTAATCCCTTATTTATCAGGAAATGAACCAACAACTATTCCGGGATACATTTTATGCAGCGGATGCCCTTCAGATACAAACCCAGTACTGGTTCACGCCCATACACACTAGCATTCACACATACTCATACAGTACAGCCAATTAAATTCATTCAATTCACCTATAGCGCATGTCTTTGGATTGTGGGGGAAATTGGAGCACCCAGAGGAAACCCACACAAACACGGGGAGAACATGCAAACTCCACACAGAAATGTCAACCGGCCCAGACAGGACTTAAACCAGCTACATTCTTGATGTGAGGCGACAGTGCTAACCACTGAGCCACCAGGCCGCCCTAAACATAAACACAATGCAATAAATTCATATTTTAGACACACGTAACTTCATTCCTGAGTTCCACCACTCATTCAACGCTTCTGAACTCTCACGAAATGTTGTTTGTTTTCCCAAAGTGAGTGACACCCTCAATGATGCGAGCTCATGCAATGTTAACTCAACAGCTACTATACCATCATGTACACCAAATATGCATCGCACAGCCCTTAAGATAATTACAAAATCAACACCACGGGAACATACACAGCACAGCCAACCTTCCTGACACTTATCTGTGGTAACGCTAACATTGACACACCAGATGTGATGCATGAAAATGAGTGTTTGACAAGACAAGTTTCACTTCTGGCCTGATGAATTCGCACGTAGAGCTGAATCATACGTGAGAGCATCCGGGACTGAAAGCGCACAGAGAGATGTAATTATCATTACACGGGAAACGGAACCAGATAAGACGAGGCACAACGCCAGCATGCGGAGAAATCTACAAATGACTGCAGGCTTTAGCTGGAGGCCAGAGGAGTCGCATCTGAGACATTTCAACACACCGTGAAGATTAAATGATTGTCTTCAATTTTTAAGTTAAACCAAATCAGCCTTACTTATTTTAACTTACAGTTGAAGTCAGAATTATTAGCCCACCTGAATCATTTTCCCCAATTTTTGTTTGACGGAGAGAAGATTTCTTCAACACATTTATAAACATAATAGTTTTTAATGACTCTTTTTTAATAACTGATTTATTTTATCTTTGTTATGATGACAGTAAATCATTTTTGACTAGATATTTGTCAAGACACTAGCGTTCAGTCTAAAGTTACATTTAAACACTTAACTAGGTTAATTAGGGTAATTAGGCAAGTTATTGCATAAGGATGGTTTGTTCTGTAGACAATCAAAATAAAATCTAGCTTAAAGAGGCAAAAGATTTTGACCTTAAAATGGTTTTTAAAAAATAAAACCTGCTTTTATTCTAGCCGAAATAAAACAAATAAGACTTTCTCCAGAAGAAAAATAAAATTCAGATATACTGAGAAAAAAGTTCTTGCTCTGTTAAGCATCATTTGGGAAATATTAGAAAAAGAAAAAAAAATCAGATGCAGTAATAATTTTGACTATATATTATAATTTAACTGTATATATTATTTCCCTGGAGCGAGATTTCTAACAGTTTAAGGACTTAGGGATACTTAATTATGGGTAAAAATAAAATCATAATCACGATTATTTGGTCAATGTTGTAAATCACAATTAGGGCTGCATGTTACTTGGAAAATATGCAATAATGTTGAGTGTTTCGATAATAAAGTTCTTATACATATCCCCAGAAAAACATCGTTTTTATTGGTTGTTTTTAACTAACTTATGTAATATCATTAAATAAACAGGTAAACTATATTTTCAGATTCAATTAATTTTAATACAAACATTTATGGCTTTATTTTAATGATCTAGATGCATTGCACAAAAACATCAAGGGCCTGTCGGAATCCACTTTTTGCTATTTTAAGGCGCATAGTTGTGCTTATTCTCTTTGTGTTTTGAGCATAACGTACACTAAACCAATCAGAGTCTCATTTCCCATTCTCTTTAAGAGTCAGTTGAATCGGGCCGGGGCGCATTTGCTATTTACAAGGTGGACTTTGTAAGTGGAAAAACTGAACGCTTCAGTAATGAGAAGACAGGTAAACAGAGCATCTGCAGCGCAAGGATAAAGAACGAGCCTCCTCTATTCGGCCTCTTCCTCTTTACTTTACTTTTACTCTTTACTTCTTTACTTTGGTGGAGTAAGGAAATTGTGGAAACTCACTCCACTGAAGACATCCATTAGCCTACATGTTTTATTTCCTTTAAGAGCAAAGATTTGTGTCTAAAACTATTTCTAAATTCAGTTCTAATTTTCAGCAAACGAATAAATTAACAATAATAACGAAGTGTGTTCAAAAACCTGTGTTATATCCACACACATCCTGTTCTTATGCCCAATATGATGATGCAGACATGACTAAAACCCGACAGGAGGACAAATCTAAGCTTGTTTTTATTAAAACAAATATAAATATGCATATAATAAATAATACTGCTAATAATAATAATAACATTATTCAAATGCAAATTTTCATGAACAAATTGAAAAAAAGCCTTCAGTTGGTCAATTGCACAGTCTGTTTTATTTCTTCAAATTACCTATAGTACATATAGTAGCCCCTCCCCTCCAAAAAAAACAGCCAATTGCGTTTCCTTTCATCTCATCTCTGACAGTGAGAAAGGTTGAGCTCATGCGCATCAAATGAGAAGTAAATAAGAAGTGTCTTAAAAGGGGCGGGGCATGTCATATATTAGAGAGCATTTGATTGGTCAGAAGATTTGATGAGAAACTGAAGTATATGACGATGTAAAAAAAAAAAAAATGTTGATCCATTTAGATTGAAGTGACAAACTCCAAGCTTTACATGTTTATATCAGTTTCATAATCTTCTAAATGCATTAATTGTTTTGTACCACACTAGCTTATTTATCCTTAAGACTAACATACTGAACATTCTTTTGATGAATACAACATTTCAAAGAACTGCATTTATTTCACACAGAAATCTCTTTACTGACACTTTTGATCAATCCAGTGCATTCCCTAATCAATAAAGGTATTAAGTTCCCCATTTTATTATTCTCTAAAACATCCTTGGCTTTACCATCCACAATTTTGAGACCATTCCGAAGAGAGCAGCAACAGACCAAATGAAAACACTGACACTTCAGAGACACAGGAGTCATAAATCACAGCGTAGATGGGGGGAAAATGCAGAGCTCAATATTGGCTTTCAGCTTTCCTTTCTTTGTATTCGCCATTTACGGCTGTTTTCAGAACAAACAGATGGGCTGACAACTAAATAACAGCTAAAGAACGGCTTGTCAATATCAATCAGAATGTGAACGATCACTGAGAGTCATGTGACGGGAGACAAAAACGCTGTTGGACGCAAGGTGCGAGAAACGTCTTGCATTGTTCTTGCCGAAGGCTGTTCTCGGTTTTCAATGGCGCAAACTAGCACTTTACAACGCTCCTAATTGGCACATTTGTTTGGGATAACTAAAGACGGCTCTTCTTTCGGTTGTAATTTGTGAGCTGAAGTCCCACACGTCGTTCAGAGGGAACATCTGTGACAATATAATTGCTGTAAGGATTAGCAGAAACAGCCCTGCTGAACAAAAACGCAGGCTACGGTCTAAGCTTGGAAAAATTGACTTTTAAGGATTTCTTTGTTGTTGTCGTTACAAAGATGAACGTACAACGTGCTTTCAGAGATATAATCAGAGGCAAGATTTACAAAAAATGTGCAAGGGGTTGTAGTATATGGAGTTAGATTGGTTTCTTATTCAATCAAAATATTTGGCTTTAGGGAAAACGTTTACTCTCAGAAATAAAGGTATGCGAGCGTTCACTGGCGTGGAACCTTTTCAAAAGGTACACGTTTGTACTTTAAGGGTCCATATTGGTACCTATATTAGTACCTAATTATTTTGAGTGGAACACTTTTGTACTTTTAGGTACTAATATGTAGTCTTGAGGTATTAATATGGACCTCGTAGCTACAAATTTGTACCTTTCGAAAAGGTACCACCCCAGTGAAAGCTCACGTACCTTTATTTACGAGTGCGCATAATAATCAAAAAATAAAAGATTGCAAATCAAAACAATTTAATTAAAACAATTATGTCATGGATTATAGAATGTTTGCATTGCAAAAACTATACCACAACACCTGACAAAAGTCTTCCAATAAATCATCTGTTGAGCTGCATCTCAATCATCACAAAAACTGCAGAAGATCTACTGGAACCAGCATGGATTTCACAGGAATCAGTCAAGTTTGGTGAAGGAAAAATCATGGTTAGGGGTTACATTCAGTATGGGGATGTGCGAAAGATCTGTAGAGTGGATGGACACATCAACAGCCTGAGGTATCAAGACATTTGTGCTGCCCATTACATTACAAACCACAGGAGAGGGCAAATTCTTCAGCAGGATAGCGCTCCTGCTCATACTTCAGCCTCCACATCAAAGCTCCTGAAAGCAAAGAAGGTCAAGGTGCTCCAGGATTGGCTAGTCCAGTCACCAGATATGAACATTATTGAGCATGTCTGGGGTAAGATGGAGGAGGCATTGAAGATGAATCCAAAAAATCCTGATGAACTCTGGGAGTCCTGCAAGAACGCTTTCTTTGTCATTCCAGATGACTTTATTAATCAGTGATTTGAGTCATTGCAGAGATGTATGGATGCAGTCCTCCAAGCTTATGATGATTCTATACTGGACATTATTTCTGGTAAGTGTCAAGACTTTTGTCTAAGCAGAGTCAGAGCTTACTGTTCTAATAAAATCATTAAAAATCAAGGCATGATCATATTTTATTGTGGTAAAATAAGTGTAATCTAGAGGTATTTGCCCTTCATAATAGCCACTTCTGATACCAAATGATCAACTAGAAGTCAAGTTATTATTTATTGTTCCTAAAACTTAGATGTGTCAGGTATTGCACTCATTCATTTTGCTTAACAGAACAAAACTTATAATCATTGACATTATTTTTTTTAATAAACTTTTTTAATTTGAAATATTTTATTAATTTGCACTTAATTTTTCCCTAAAACTATTTTTATAATAAAAAAGCAAATATAACTCTATAAAAGTCCAAATGTTTTTCAAAAGGAAATCATAAATAATAATAGCAAAGTCTTTACTAAGCATTTACCAAATAAATAAATACAACATTAATATTACAACTACATTAAATAATTTATAATTACGCTTAAATTGACATAAGTAAATAAATCAATATATAGATAGAGGTAAGAAAAAGAGAAAAATAAAAAGTAAAAAACTGAACCATCATCCCATCTTTAAGTACTAATACAATTTTTAAGGATTTCCTGAGGGACTTCAACAGTTTGGGATTATCCAACTTTTATTCAGCAAGGACGTATTAAGTTGATCAGAAGTGCTATTTATAAATGTTATAAACGACTTCTGTTGTAAAAAAAAAAAATGCCTGTGCATTGAGTAATGCTGGAAAAAAGGAAATGTGTACTTCATGGTTTACACAGACACAGAAAAACTTAGAGAATAATGGAAACATTTCTTAAGCAGCAAATCACCATTTCTCAATGATGAGCAACAAATATTAAAGAGCTTCACTCTTTCAGGATTGTGAAAGTAAACATTATTATATACTTCTTATTATATACATCTTATTATATACAGTATAAAGGGGTGGGGTTTAGGGGTACATGTTAATAAAATACAATTTAAAGGGTAATTATTAACTAATATGAACAATAATCTGTATAATTACTGTTTTTACATTACTGTAATGATTGGGGTCAGGGTAGACAATAGCCCCTTTCACACAGTGATACCGGTAAATATCTGGAAAATTTCCGGAACAACTTTCGCTGTTCACACAGGCGAGGACGTTACGGAATTTTTCCGGAAAAGACTGTTCACACATCCATTTCAAAATACCGGTAAATTTTGACATCATTTACCACAAATGAGCTTTAAACGGCTGCGCTTGTATTTGTAAACATTTGACTAAATTACAAACTCTGTGGATGATCAATATTGTGAACAACTTTGATGAAAACATATGGAGGATCACATTCGCATTTCGAGATGTTCGTAATATGTGTGTGCTGGTGCTCACAGGCTGTTTCACAGGCACACGCAAAGCTTAAAGGTAAACAAACAACGGCTTATCATAAGCATCTTATCGATAATTATTCACACAGTTGGCATTAAGAAGAACATATAAACGTGATCTGACTAACTTCTAGCAGCTAAATGTGTCTGGAAAAATATTCAAAGGCTTTTATTCTCATAAACCGCGCAGACGTATATGCGTCTGACTGTTCTGATTGGCTAAAGCAGACGTCTCACGTCAGCACGTTCTAGACGTGTGCGTGTTCTTTCCGGCAATCTTCCTTCTGCATTCACACAGCGCAGCTTTCCGCCAAATTGCCGGTAATGTTACAACTTCTCTTGAAAATTGACGGTAATTTTCCGGAAAGGTCTGTATGTGTGAAAGGGGCTATAAAAAAATAGTTTAATGGCTAATTTTATAAATAATATGAATAATACTGTGTATAATTACTGTTTTTACATTATTGTGATGCTTTGGGAGAAGGAGGTGTTAATAAAATACAAAAAAATAATAAATAATATGAATAATACTCAGTAAAAAGACGTTTTTTGTACACTAATGTAATGGTTGGCATAGGGGTAGACGTTAATAAAATACTATTTAATGGGTAATTAAATAAATAATAAACAACAACTTCAGCTGCATCCCTTCTAGCAACAAACAAAGTGAAGGTCAGATGAGACGCAGACAAAATCGACTGCAAACAAACAAAAGGCGCTTAATAATAATATCAGTATTTAAGGCTGCCGTTTGGAGGTCACTTTCTGAGGCCCGTGGAGACTTGCAGCGCAGTAGGTCTCGGCCGTTTCCATAAAGAGCTAGAGGCAAAATGCTGCCACATTAATAGCAGGTTGCCCAGCTGTGCCGTCTCCAACTAATCCTGCACGGCTGTAATTAAAGCACACATCAAATGCGCATTAAAATCCCAGCAGCCCCAGTCACGCGGGACACCCGTAAAAGACTCAGAGGTTCCAATTCCACAAGCCCCCAAAAAAAGATTCATGGAGCACCTCTGATAACTTTCCAACCCTTTAATTTTTCCGTTTTGCAAAATTTGTGAAAAGCGATGTCACATTTACGGTGACGAATGGCGCATGTGGCTCCTTCATCTGCTGCAGATGGAAAAGAGGAAATCTTGCCTTGACGGATGGGCTTGGTAGACTAAACCATACGCAGAGGCCTCTGAAGATTTCACAGAGAAAAAATGAGATTCTCTCAAAAGGAGCAGAAAAGGGGAAAGAGAGGCTTCATGTCATCTACCTGAACTCCAATGAAAAGAGGAAATCCAGATAAAACAGAACTGGAACAGAAAGACCCACACCGATAATCTGCTCCCATTTCCTTTTCTATTTTCCATCATAAACACCTGATGATTCAGGAGAAATACGTCCAGCTCACATTTCCCCACAAAATCTAGTTATTAGGTCGTATTTTTGCATGAAAACTTTTCAGGATCGTGACATTTTGGTGCCAAACAATGTTTTTAATAATGTAATACTGTATTTTTTACACTATTACACAAATTACTCATTCATTTTCTTGTCGGCTTAGTCCCTTTATTAATCCGGGGTCACCACAGCGGAATGAACCGCCAACTTATCCACCAAGTTTTTTTCTTTACGCAGCAGATGACCTTCCAGCCGCAACCCATCTCTGGGAAACATACACACACACACACACACACACAACGGACAATTTAGCCTACCCAATTCACCTGTACCGCATGTTTTGGACTGTGGGGGAAACCGGAGCACCCAGAGGAAACCCACACAAACTCAGGGAGAACATGCAAACTCCACACAGAAACGCCAACTGAGCCGAGGATCGAACCAGCGACCTTCTTGCTGTGAGGCGAACGTGCTACCCACTGCGCCACTGCGTCGCCTACACAAATTACTATATTAAGAAAATCTGGGATACTTTGTCTGCCATAAATATGGCGATAACCCATTTCAGCAGATGATACGATATAAACAGAATTTCATCAGATGACTTGAAAGCAGCTACTTAGAAAGAATTCATTCATTTAGATTGATTGGATCAATTCTGTAGGGAAGCGAATCATTCAAATGTCAAAAAAAATGTATTAAAAGCAAAGATAAAAATTTACATTACATTTACATTTAGTCATTTAGCAGACGCTTTTATCCAAAGCGACTTACAAATGAGGACAAGGAAGCAATTTACACAACTATAAGAGCAACAATGAATAAGTGCTATAGGCAAGTTTCAGGTCTGTAAAGTCTAAGAAGGGAGGTATTAGTATTATTAGTATATATATATATATATATATATATATATATATATATATATATATATATATATATATATATATTATTATTTTTTTTTTTTTTTTTTGGTACAGTTAGTGTGATATTCAGAGAGGCAATTGCAGATTAGAAAGTGAAGTGGAGACTAAATAGTTGGGTTTTTAGTCGTTTCTTGAAAGTAGCGAGTGACTCTGCTGTTCTGATGCAGTTAGGGAGTTCATTCCACCAACTGGGCAGATTGAGCGTGAGCGTTCGGGAAAGTGATTTCTTCCCTCTTTGGGATGGAACCACGAGGCGACGTTCATTCACAGAACGCAAGTTTCTGGAGGGCACATAGATCTGCAGAAGTGAGAGCAGATAAGAAGGAGCAAAGCCAGAAGTCACTTTGTAGGCAAACATCAGAGCTTTGAATTTGATGCGAGCAGCAACTGGCAGCCAGTGCAAATGGACTAGCAGCGGAGTGACATGTGCTCGTTTAGGTTCATTGAAGACCACTCGTGCTGCTGCATTCTGGAGCAGCTGAAGAGGCTTGGTAGAGTTAGCTGGAAGCCCAGCTAGTAGTAGTAAAAATGAAACAAACATTGATTTATGGTGTCAGGCAGTCAGTTTTCTGTATTCGTAGTAGTGCTGTTTGTCAGTAGTTTAACCCTTTAAGGTTATGTGCTGACAGACTGGCTGACTGGCGTGTGATGCGAGAGGCCAGCAAACACGACGTACAGCCGTTTCACTTTACTTCAGGACGCATTAATCCTACTCTGTAGATCTATTGGAGACATTCATAAATTCAGGTACAGTATTTGAATAATAAAATGAAATATAACACTGCAAAAGTCTTCACTGTATAAATGCTCAATAAAAGCATTGTTCATTAAAGTTACAAATGGTAACATTTCTTGTGTCTGAATACTCTGAACGCTGTCAGGGCTTAAAAATAAGCAAATGACTCCCCTTTGGGAGTACATAAAAGAGCTCTCTTAAATTATCACAACATCCTTGACATTCATTTACACTTTTTGTTATAACCTACACTTAAAGACTACTCTAAGATGATGTAGTTGTACTTTTAATTATTTTTCACCTATTTATTTTATTTTATTTACATTAATTTATCTGTTACTTTCACTCTCAAGACTGTACATTCTCTTTAATATGTTAAAACATTTTGATGTTAATGTTTTGTGAATATGGGCATACAATTAAAAAAAATAATAAAAAAAGAAAAAAAGA
Organism: Danio rerio; assembly: GCF_052040795.2. Taxonomy (NCBI): domain Eukaryota; kingdom Metazoa; phylum Chordata; class Actinopteri; order Cypriniformes; family Danionidae; genus Danio; species Danio rerio. The sequence goes on along the minus strand of NC_141027.1, from coordinate 9,247,201 downwards.
AAAAGAAAACATTTCCTGTTACTTTACTCAAGCAAATGAACAGGATAGTGTCTTTTATTGGTAAACTAGACCTTTAAATATCTTTGTGGGGAAAAAATATTGTGATTTCTATGAAATAATATTGATTCTGACGTCTTCAAAAGCTCTCAGCCGCTCACAGAAAGACAAGATAAATGGATGAATGGCACATAACAGTACATGATCATCAACTTCATCTATTGGCAAGAGGATGATGACGATGATTCATCTCTCTGAGGTCAGAGGTTACCCTTTCAAGGAGCCATCGTCCAGCGCTTCACATCCTTTGAGTCACTCCATTACAGCTCTGAAAAAACAGCTAATCTACAGCAACAGTCTCTGGCATTCGTTCTACTATTGTCCAGGAAAACCTGCTCAGGTATCGGGGGGGGGGAAAAAACCTTTGAAGGATCAAAGCCGTCAAGCAGTTTTGATGGTGCAAAGAGCGCAGCCATTCTCCACTTCGCTTCCAACCTATAATTTCAGTACCCCGAAAATTGCAGCCCTGAGAGTTCAATGAAGAGGCAGATTTTGCGAACAATATGCATTATAAAGCTTGAGCCTGAGCTGCAGGAACTAAACCACACTAATAATTATGTCAAGGCTCTATCTGTGGTCACATGATCACCTCAGGTTGGCCCTGTAATTACGCAAGACTGTACCAAAAAAACAGGTGTAATGCTAATTACGCTAGGGCTGCACAATATCGGAAAAAACCTGACATTGTAATTTAAACATATTGTGATGTGAATACAAAACCATATATTGTGCAGCCCTACGTTACGCCCAAAAAACAAAGCAAAACTCAATCTGCCCTTACCTCATAGGACCAGACGCACTGCACTCCGGCGAATCTGCGCACGCAGCGGCCCACCTCCACGTCCTCATGGGTGGTGTACATCTCCTGCAGGCACTGGCGGATGTGGGGAACCATCCTGCGCAGCACCTCGCGGCTCATGATAACACCAGGGCCGCCCATGCAGAAGTTCTCCCCCGGCTCCAGCGCCAGTTTGCCCAGTTCGTCGCGGGCTCCCATGCCCGTCTGGCCCAGAAAGATGGCCTCGCTGCTGTTGAGACTCCTTAGGAAACTCTCCAGCTTTTCGCTTTTGATGTAGACGTCGTCGTCGGCTCGCATGAACCACTCGAACTGGTCCAAATAGTGGTCATGCATGTATTTGAGCATCATGAAGGACTTCTTCTGCGGAGGGTACGAGTCATCCACGTTCTGCAGAGCCACAATGGGGATGGGGATGGTGGTGTCAGAGCCCTCACTGGAGAAAAACTCCACCTTGCCCGGGATGGTCTTGGCCCAGGTCCTGGAAAGAGGAGAAATTCATAGATTTACAGTATTTATTGTCATATGCACAGTAAGAAACAGGTTCCCTGTATGATGAAACTCGCTGTCCAAACTGAATCCAAATAAGGCTTAAAGTATATTAATAAAAACGTAAAGTACTTAAGAAAATAGGCATGCAAAAAATTAAACATGTAGAAAATATGTTTGTGAGCATTATTACATGCCACAGCCAAAACACCCTGCAGCCCAAGACCGGTTCCTCACTGAAGCCAAGCAGGGCTGAACCTGGTTAGTACCTGGATTGGAGACCACATGGGAAAGCTAGGTTGCTCTTGGAAATGGTATTAGTGAGGCCAGCAGGGGGAGCTCAACCCAATCTGTGTGAGACCGAACGCCTCAGTATAGTGAAGAGGACACCATACTGTCAATGGGTGCCATCTTTCAGATAAGACATTAAACTGAGGTCCTGACTAAGGGTGTCACGATTTCGATTTTTAATCTACATTGATCGAAATTTATACTCAACTTCGATTATCGAATCAAAAAATAGAATCGTCGATGCTGCCACGCCCCCATGTCACATTAGCTGTTAAATGGAAAGATTGTTTCAACACATTTCTAATCATAATAGTTTTAATAACTCATCCCTAATAACTGATTTATTTTATCTTTGCCATGATGACAGTAAATAATATTTGACTAGATATTCTTCAAGACACTTCTCTACAGCTTAAAGTGACATTTAAAGGCTTAACTAGGTTAATTAGGTTAACTAGGCAGGTTAGGGTAATTAGGATAGTTATTGTATAACGATGGTTTGTTCTGCAGACAGTCGAGAAAAAAATTAACTTAAAGGGGCTAATAATACTGTCCTTAAAATGGCCTTTAAAAAGTTTAAAAACTGCTTTTATTCTAGCCGAAATAAAACAAAAGAGACTTTCTCCAGAAGAAAACAATATTATGAATATTTCATTGCTCTGTTTAACATCATTTGGGATATATTTAAAAATAATTTCAAAGAGGGGCTGATAACCTCAACTGTATATACATATATAAACATGTACATATATATTTTTTCTTTCTTTTTTTTTTTTTTTAATGACAAGACAATGACTTGTCAGTAAATTTGTTTCTAACATTGTTTGTGCGTTTTTTTTTCTTATCAGATAAAAAGTTTATCCAACTCAGTTGTGCACATCTGTCTGTTTCAATCAAGCATTTCTATGCAATATTTAAAAGTGAGCATAAAACCGGTGGATGGAAACAGTTAATGATCATTAAAAACAAACAAGCAAACTTTAGTTACATGTAGGGTTGTAACGGTATGAATTTTTTACGGTATGATAATCGTCTAAAACAATACCACGGTTTGACGGTTACGCGGTATACGGTATTAAATAGTAATTCTCATAGCAAAGACCCTGAAAAGAATAAGAACACGTTTTCTGACTGAACAAAGGTTTTATTTCAACAAACTTTTGAAAGAACCATTTTAATAGAACTATAGAAGTCTTTTATAAAAATAAACTGAAAAATCTCCCATTTTAATAAATTAAATTAGAAGGAATAAACAAGCAGGGTCTTTTAAGATTAGACAAAAATAAACTTAAACTGTCCTTCCTTATAAGCAGGATAAATGGGAGACCAAAAGTGCAACACCAAGTTTATGGCTGTAAACATGTATTTAAAGCGTTGTTTTTTCAGTCTAGGTTGTGATGAAGAAATGTAAGCATGTTGAGATTTTCAGGACTTAATCTTGACCGCTGAGGTGAGAGAATGTGTCCACTTGTACAATCAACAAATAAAAAAATAATAAATAATGTGTCAAAGTCCAAATAAACATGGTGCAAATCCTCAGTAAAAAAATAGATATAAATATTTACTATACTATAAATAGTTACATAACGAAACTAGATTCAATATGGAACATCCTTAGGTTTTATGTGCCAGCATGGATATGGTTGTCTGTGGATATGGATTTGGATATGGTTGTGTGCAATGCAGACAAACAGCTGCACCTTCATTTGCATCTTTTGAAAACAGCAAGAGCAGCAGTTCGTCTTTGCTGTGTCACTGTTTTGTCATGTTTCTGTGCTGCTGTGCATGCAAAAGTACTTAGTATGAGAATCATTTCATGCAAAACTTTTTTTTTTTTTTTTTGTGTTTTATTTAGCCGCGCATAAATGTATGCCTATCTCTCATTCCGTGTTGTTCAAAAAGCTCAGTGTTGGTCCACAAACAAAAGTGAAACCTATGCTTATTGTTTGTGATATAGCGAGTTTAAACCAATCTGGGCATGGAGGAGGGACAATGCATCAATGTACCATGTCTGGTTTGTCCGGAGACACAGTGACGAGCGTTTCTTTGTCAAATCAGCGTTGTCAAATGTTGATGACGTAACCGCACTGATTCCGGAGACTCTGAAAGTCCGCGAATGATATGTGATACAGCAAAGCTGAGAAAGCTGGAAAGCTGAGATTCTCTTCTTTACGCCAATCTTTGAATTGTATGAATCGGATCAGCGGATCAAAAGTTATTAAACATTTAAGAGCAATACTTATTTTTAGCCGCGGGCGGCTGTCTCGGTCTTTAAGGGTTAAAACCGTTGATATGCAATTGTTCATGGTATGATAATCGTGCACGTTCAAATCGTGGTAAACCGTCATACCGGTATATTGTTACAACCCTAGTTACATGGTTTGCAGAATAAACCGACAAGAGCAACTGAAGACTTTGAAGTAGGAATAATGACAGAAGTTATAATAGCAAGATGAAATATTAAAGGAAGGACGGATGATTCATATGGTTTTAAAACAGAAAGCTGATGGAACTACTAAATGCAGAGCTCAACACCAGGCTAAAATGGATAGCGCTTTATTCATCCGTGACCCTGCAGGAGGACACTAACAGCAACTAAATCAATTCAGAGATGCACATGATTTAACGCTGCAACATTCCAGTCCAGACAGCCGAGCGCGAGTCTCTGAAATGCACTTCAGGGTCCCGCTTGTCAGCACGTGGAAAGGCTGCAGTGTTTTCACTCAGATAATATCCACTCTTCTTGCCAGCATCTAATTTTACCAAAACCCTACTTCCTGTTCTCTAAAGAAAAAAAAAAGGGGGAATCCAAAGATATACGTGTGCTAACCTCTTGCACACTTCTGCAATCAAGACACTGTGTCAGAGTGACATTCACCGCTCAAAACAATACAAAGAGCCAAGAGCTTTGCTGCATGAAAAATGCACTAAGTGACTTTAGCTTATGCATGCAAATCAAATAATGCAATTCATTAAAAGAGAAATGCAGTGTCGCAAGCCTCTGAGAAGCACACAGCACTTCTTTAAGGGTCACCTATGGTGCAAAATCGACTTTGGAAGCTGTTTGTAGAGCTGCACAATAAAGTGTTTCAGTATTGATATCGCAATGTGTGCATCCGCAATAGTCGCATCGTAATGATATTAAATAATTATTAAAGGTGGCAACACCAAAGCTCCAAAAATACAAATTTATTAAATTAAAAAGGCTGACACAAAGCGTGTAACGTTTTGAGCCACACGAAAAGTCATCAAAGAGTCAACGATATGCAATGTTGAGTTGACTTTGCAGAGTCATTTTTACAATTTACATACAAAAACCATAATGCATGCACTGTTTATTTCACTTTTATCTTTGCTTTGTTGCATTTATCTGTGCTTGTAGTTTGTTTATTACATTTTATGCATGATTCACTACCCAACAGAGTTATCCCAATCAAAATTAATACATTCTGTAACACTTTAGGGACCAATTTTCACTGTTAACTAGTTGCTTATTAACGTGTATTATTGAGATATTAGCTGTTTATTAGAACTTATAAACCACATGTTCTGTATGATCTTTTGCCCAGTTTCCACTGAGTGGTACGGTATGGTACAATTTGATACGGTATGCTTTATATCAGCTTCAACTGTCAAGGATACCAAAAAGTAGGCTTGGGCGGTAATACGGTATACAGCGGGACCTAAAAATAGCAACGGTGTCAGTTTCAATACCGTTATAAAAAACAATGCACTTAAAAAGGAAATACTATTTATTTAATGCCTACAAATGCGTATGCGTGATTGTCATCACGGGACAGTGTGGAGGAGAGAGACAGAGAGGTGAGGTAAGATGGCGAGTCGCGCACCAAGTGACCTGCAGTTTGGCAGCATTTCAGGTTTCGACCGAACGAGCAGGGAGACGTGGTAAACACGAACTAGAGGACCGCATTCCCGTTGCTGTACCGCGGGAGAAGCGAGCCCCAATCAGATTTCTTGGGGTACAGGAATAAGAAGTGGTTCTCATATGATATGTGAATGACCTGTACAGCTTTACCGTAGACATTTCCTCGAGTGAGAATGACGTAGTCTGAAACTTTGTCATACACCACACACCATTGGTACCCTTTTGGCAGTGGAAACCCAAGCCTGATAAAGATGACCCGTACTGTACCACTCAGTGGTAATGGGGCATTATTGTATACCAGATTCAGAGACTTCTCAAATACATTCTGGAGGCACAAAAGACTTTACATCTTGTTAAAAAGCCAAGCCCTTTAAACAGCTCCTGTATAAAACTATAAGCACATAATTGTAGGAAATTCAGAAGCGTCCGTCATAAACACTCCTGTGATGCTCTGGCTTTTTCCACCAAGGCTAAGCCCTGGCAATTCACCTCGAGAAACCTCTGTTCCAAGGAAATACTGCTGATTAAACGGATGACATAAACGCTTGCATCAGCACAACTTCACCATCCCTGCACAAATTACCATGGTAACCACCACAGCATTAACACAAGGACCATGCAAACACTATTCCTACAATAATAGTGCGGTAAACCTGTATGTGCCATATCAAATTGAGAGGAAGATACTGATGGAGGATTCTGCATTCAATTACTATGACTTAACAGAGCGAATATTGTCTTAGTAAATATGATATCTTTGAGGAAACCAAGTGTGTATAGGACACGCATGCGGTGCAAAAAGGTTTAGACAGTCGAAATAAATGATTCAGCATAACCTTGATCAAGTCCTTGCTGTGAATCACTTTAGTAAACACAACCACCATCAAAATAACAAAGCATTAGTTTAGTAGTACGTGTTAAAATGGCATTTGGCAAACGTGTAATCGAAAAACAAGAGAAATTTTGTGAAGACGTCTACATTGTTTTAACAAGAATAAATTAAAGGAACAGTTCACACAAAAATCTCCCCCCAAAAAAATTCACCATTTAATCATTCAAGTGGTTCTTAACATGAATTTCTTTCAAGATAAAACAATATACTAAAGCTGCACAAAAATCATAAAAAGATTGCGATCTCGATTCGACCCCCTAGACAATCTTAATCCAGCATTTCTACGATTGTCAATCATATTTTCAAGTTCAGGAGAGAAGCAATGGTGGCCGCACAAGTCTTCACATTGTTTTGCATACGTTGTTCAGCAACGTGGACACCTCCAAATGGTGTTGAAAATGATGCTGTATTTATATGATATAATTCACCTCAAAAAATGTCATTTCTGTCTTCGTGTAATGTATTTACGACCGATAAATCACACATGACGTGAGCTGACCGTCAGCTGTTACTACTGAATGAGGTTTACTTTAGTGAACAGAACCTGCATATGCTATGAATAACAGGTAATAAAGTTGTAAATAACATTCAGTTTGTGGCATAGTGATAATTTGGTAGACAGGCGCGAGTGAAAATGAAACTGAAAGTGCACACAGTGTTGCCAGATGTAGCTGACTGATTCCAGACCAAAAAGTATCCAAAATCCGCCGAAATGTTAAAATACGCACCCAGTCTTCTGTATTCACGAAAATCACTTCAGTGAAAGATTTTAAGCAAAAATGACAGATTATAAGCAGATGTCTCAAACACAATAATTCAACATCAGAATTATCATCAGCATTAATGACCAGGACAAATCTGTTCAAGTCCATCATTCTTGGGGTCCGTTCTTCGTACCTCGCTTAAATGATCTAAGATTATTTGGCAGATCCTGGATCTTTTAATCTTGATAACTGATCTCTCGCTAATTTGGTTCTTCAAACGAGTTCCCGAATCAGATTAGAATGTCTGGATGAACTGATCTGAGATCGCTGCGTGTGTTGTGAAGGACAGATCTATCGATCCTCGAAATCATGATCAGCAATGCAACGATTGTCTGACGGCACAGCAGCGTAATGACATCATCTGATTAATATTCAATTATCCATGTGAGCAAAATTACATTAAATTAGCAGAAACGGTTTGTTAAATATGACATGCAATAACCTTCCACATTTGTTGTGAGCTGCAGGCTTTACACTTTCAATCGTCAAGAGTATTCATCATGTATTTAAATGCAAATCAGTGTATTTAGTTCTACATTTAGAGAAGATTTTCTTTATTTTAGTAGCCGTTTTTTAATCGGTGTAAAGAATAACTGGTTGTTCACAAAAGCGTTTTCATATTGGTAAAGGCGTCTGCAACTTTTGTGAAGCATCAAATCACCGGCATATTAACTATCAAAACATGTTTATGACTGCTGAAATGTATTATTGCTTTAAAAAAAGTCACATATTGTGCATTTCTATTATACACAATTTGTACTAAAGCGATCTAAAAAGTTCATATCAATAAGTTTTCTCTTTGCACCACCAGGTGGCAGTCTTTGTACTTTCATTTCGAGGGTGCAGATTGCATACGTTTTATTAATATGTATAACTTAATTTATTTTATTAATGACTATAACTATATAACTATATATATATATATATATATATATATATATTAGGGATGTAACGGTATTGTAAATACCGTCATACCGCAATATTAAATTTTTTCGATATTACCGAAGTCGCATGACTCGGTAAAACTATAGGTCTTATGAGAAAATTTGCTCAGGCGAATGAAGCGAACGGGAGCTAGCTGAAACTTCATTTCCCATCAGCCCCGGCGTGGCCATAATCCTTTGCGGTCTGTTGTCGCTACAGATCCAGTAATGCGGAAATGGAGTGTGCTGCTAGTAGCGGAGATGAAAAAAAGATGGAAATGATCGAACCTAAAGCGGGTGTTGTCGCCACGCGCGTGCTGAATAGCGGTGCTGTCGCGCGCGTTCTGATCAGCTGTGTTGTGGCGCGCGTATTGTAAAGCGCCGAGGGGGGGTTGAGCGCGCATACTCGAGAGGTGTTGTCGCGCGCCTACTGAAGGGCTGGACTGGACGGAGGTTGTGTCGCGTCGCGGGGGCACTTTTGATCGTTTTGGAAGGGCATTTTCTATCCAAGACTAAAAAGGGCATGTGCACTGCACAGGTTGAGCCCTATGTGTGCACGTGCCTGCAAATTGGGGAATACGACTAATAACAGTCATGGGGACTGCAGAAACACAGCACACTGTTCAGATTGATGCAGACATTGACTTGTACCGCAAAGAGACCTCTATCTCACTCATGGTTTGTCTTCTCAAGTGGGGGAAAGACAATGCACAACGTTACCCACTGCTGTCAACATGGACCAAGTCATATCCCTCTTGTCCCAGAAACCTCAGTCCCAAATGAGAGGGGTTTTTTCTGTTGCAGGGGACATTGTAAATGCCCAGAGATACCAGCTTTTACCAGATTATAGTTATATGATAATTTTCCTTTAAACCCATCTCTATCTAAGTGAGTGATTAAATGTTAAATGTGGTGAGTTTTCAACAATACTAAATTGAACCTTTATTTTTTTACATGGTTTAATAATTTTTTGTTATTAAAATTGAAGTTCCTGTTTCAAAGCTAACAGATAGATGGCTAATTTGTATGTCATTGACACTTTTGGCACTTTTTTGGAGTATTTTCAAAAGTTTTTTTTTCCTGTAAATGATTCAATAAATACCGTACCGTGACATTCATACCGAGGTATTACCGTACCGTGAAATTCTGATACCGTTACATCCCTATATATATATATATATATATATATATATATATATATATATATATATATATATATAGTTAAAAAATATGTACCATTTTCCCAAGTGTATATAACTACTACTGTAAGAAAATATCAGAATTCAGAAAATACTTTCTCTATTATATTATCTTTGCTTAAACTGAGCCGATCTAATCCTGTTTATATGAATTAAACCTGCTCCCGATCAGGTTTGACCTAGCAGAACTGTTGCTATGACAACAACTCTCAGATCAGCTTTGAAGAACGAAACGATCCTGGATCGTGTCAAATCATCAATATCCAAATCCAGCTAACTGAGTAATCCACGTACGAAGAACGGACCCCTAGTCTATACAAAATTGAGCATTTTAACCAACAGTACAGCTACACAAAGCCTATTGCTGTTTTACCACACGTTTGAGAATAACAATAATAATACCCTACTCATAACCTTTATTTTACATCTACAGAATCGTGAGAAAATTGTGATCTTTATTTTAGGCAAAATAAATAAATAAATAAATAAATAAAATTGCGATTCTCATTTTATCCAGAATCATGCAGCTCTACAATATACAATATACAAATGTTCGGGAGAAAAACTATGGAAGCCAATAGCTGTTTTTCCAACACTGTTGCGCTCTCTCACAGTTGTGTTCAACTATGCCTTTAAAACTTAATAGAAGTAAATAACATAGCTAAATTCACACTCAATGGTGCCTTAAAACTGATCTATACATCTAAAAATGCGAGACACAATGCTCAAATGTTTACAAAATGAATAATAAATTAAATAAGTAAAAAACATATAAAAATAAATAATTATTTACAGGACTGAGGAGGCTTTCATGCCAACAACATGCAACTGTGTTGGTGCCAATGGCATGGTGGAAAGTGCACCGACACATGCACTCCAGTGTTCACGGCAACCTGAGTTCGATTCCCGCCTTGAGGTCCTATGCCGATCCTTCCCCTCTCTCTGTTCTCCTCTCTTCCCGATCAATTCTCTCTACTGCCCTGTCAAATAAAGGTGAAAACCTCTAAAAATAAAAAATAAAATAAAAAACAACAAGCAACTGTAAATAAAAACTTATCCCGCCTCCGAGTTCTCCTTATTAGTCCACTGATTTTAACCTGACATTAAGCAGCACTGTGTGTAAAAGTTCAGATGGCCTAAATACACAGCACTCATGTGCAAGACTGTCCAAAAGACACGACGTGTGAGGATAATTGTCACGCATATTTTGCAAGTGTGTATTTACACAGAAACAGAATGGAACCGTAGCGCATCAGAATACACATTCAGTTTTATCCAACATTTTTGTATTCGACAGAAGAAAGTCAAACAGGACTGGAACAAGGAGAATGAGCAAATCATGACGATTTACATTTTGGAGGAAACTGTCCCCTTTAAAATGTTGCAGAAGTAATCAACGTAACTTATTCACAGCCTAATTCGCTCGTTCAAACAGAACACAAATAAAGATGCGAGACACTGCACTCAGAAAGATATTTTAAATATTATATTCAATTAATTTAAAAAAATATATTAAATATATCAAAAAACAAAACAAATAAATAAATAGCCTCCTCATCTAGGTTGTCAAATTGAACCATTTTCATGAATTGTGCGACTGTAACTTAAAACAGAAAACTCAAACAGGTTTGGAACAAGTGTGAATGAAAATTGAAAAAATTTGGAGGGAACTGGCTTTTTAAAACTTTACCGAAGTAATCAATGCAACGTATGCCGAGTTCAGACTGATTTTCAAAGTAATCGTGTCGCAGATGTTTTCACACTGCATGACTATCTGGGCTTGCGTTTTGGCGCTGCTTTGTTTACACTGCAAGATGGATCGGTGACAAGGACATTCACATTGCATGACTTTACTATAGGAAGAATCGCCGACAACTTCATCCAAACTACGTCTCACAGCCAAAAACACGTAGTATATCTTTTGTTATTAACTACATAATTAGAAAGAATCCTTTAATGGGGTAGAAAATGTACATATTTGCTCACGTGGGTTTGAAGAAAATTAGCCATTTCTCCTCAACTTTTTTTTTACTTTCTGTATGAAACAGACAGAGTGCTCCAGACAAACCTCCACTAGTTTTTCCTCCATTTCTTGGGTCTAAATAAACCTAAAATGAGCGCTTTTAACTTCTCCCTCAATCTCCCGCTGGCCTGCAGGTACACACACACTAGTGAATGCTGCTCTCTCATTGGCTAGAGGTGATCGCTGATGTTATTTTCAGTCAAAACTCAATTCACACGGCATGATTTGAATCGCCGACAGCTCCAGATATTTAGCACGCCAAATATATCACAGGCATCAGCGACTCATCTGCGATTCTCTCAGATCGCGTCTTTGATAGTTCATACTGTGCGATTGTCTCTTACGTACATGAGCACCGATTTGCCTGTGATTTCAGGCATTTTTCTGCGATTTCTCAAAAAACGTTGGCAAGTCAAAATCCGAGCTAAAATCATGCAGCCTGAACTCGGTATTATTCACCACGAAATTCACTCTCAAGGGCCTGTTCAAACAGAACGCAACTGAAATTGTGAGATGCAGTGCTCAGGAAGATTTTTAAAATATCGTATTTAATTATTTAAAAATACACATTAAATATAATTAAAATAATAATTAAATGATAAGTAAATATCCTCCTCAGCCATGTTGTCAAACTGAACCGTTTTCATGAAATGTGAAGCTAAAAACCAAAAGCTTGCAAATCTTGCCCCGCCTCAGAGTTCTTCTGATTGGCCCACTGATTTGAAACTGACATAGAGCAGCACAAAGGGCTCTATTTTGACGGTCCATGCGCAGAGCGCAAAACGCAGGGCGCAAACGCTTTCAGGACGCATTTTTGCGTGTCAGAACGCATTTTTGCTTATTAAAGGATGGGAAAATCTGCTTTGCGCCGTGTCGCATGGTCTAAAAGGGTTGAGTTTATTTTCTTAATGAGATATAGGTGTGTTTTGAGAATAAACCAACCAGAGTCTCATCTCCCATTCCCTTTAAGAGCCAGCTGCGTCACGCCAATTTACAGGACGCAAAGTAAGTCTAAGTGGAAAAAATGAGCATTTCACTAACAAACAGTTAACAGTTGACAGTTTTTTAACAGAAAACTGTTAAACAGAGCATCTACTGCGTGAGAATGAGAGATAATGGATCACTTTCACTTTCGCTCTTGGATAGGGAAACCTTTACGCACAGACACCAATTAGCCTATAAATAATTAATTTTGTTTGTTAAGCGCAAATATTCGTTTCAATAATATTTCTAAATTCAGTTCTGATTTCCAGCAAACGAATAAATGAATAATAATAACAAAATGTGCTCTAAAACCTGAGTTATATCCTAAAACACATGCTGTGCCCCATATGGTCTAAAACCTGACAGGTGGGCAAATCTAAGCTTGTTTTTAATAAAACAAATATAAATATGGATATAATAAATAATACTGCTAATAATAATAACATTATACAAAAGCAAATTGTTATGAATGAACTGAAAAAGCCTCCCGAGATGAAGAACACATAAAATCAGTGATTTTTCATATTTATGTAGGCTAGAAAATAATGTTTTGTAATATTTTAATCCTTTATATTTATATTCTATATCTATTCTTATTATATCCTATATATATATCCTTAATATTTACATTTTTTCATATGTAAAGATATTTGCCTATTGCTCTCTTGTGTGTATTAAGCAGTGCGTAAGCGAGGTGCAACTCTGCGCCGGACTTTAGACCGGGTTAGTTTTGGTCTAATGAAAAATCTATTATAGATTCTCAAAATAGCAACGCGCCAGCGGTCCGCCTCAGAACGCCTTCCTTTTTAGACCAGAACGCCTATGAGTGCACAAATGAGCGCTAATGCATTTGCTATTTAAACAGCGTAGCGCAACGCCTCATAACGACTCTTGCGCCAAGCTGAAACTAGCAAAAGACTACTGCGCCGCTCCTTGCACCACACTGCGCCGGGTGTATGATAGGGCCCTGTGTGTAAAAAGTTGAATTATTTTAAGATTTTTTTTTTTTTTACGTAGAAAGTCATTTTGTATTTTTAGATGGCGACTTAAAAACGTGGCACTCATGTGCGAGCACCTACAAAAGACACGTCATATTTTACAAATATTTACAAAGAAATATTTATAAAAGAAAATTTTTACAATATAAAGAAAAACAATGGAAAAGCAGCACATGTGCATACACTTTTTCTAAAAATCTACACATTTTACACAGACGTGGTTTAATGCAGCTCAGAGGTGCTGTGAATGCATTCACACAGAAATTACAGCGGTATAATTTAATACCTGGGGCTGAGGAGGGTCAGAGGAGGCATAATTTAGCCTGGCTTTTATGTGGCATTGTGTCATCACATTGAATGTTAAACAGGCTCAGAGCAGCCCTAACTCTGCTGTGTAATGACGCCTTACGACTATTCAAAGGAAACAATGATTACAATGGTAAGTCTACATACAAGAATGTGCTAATTGTTATGGTAATTAAACAGCTGACAAAACGATTCAGCATAAACCCTGCGTCTCTCCATCCTTTTACCATTGCCTCACCCAAAACAGTCACAACAATAAAAATGAGCCAAAAATGACATCAAATATGAGAGAAATGTTAAGAGAGAGGACCTGTAAGACCGGCCATGGCCACAAAACCATCCAATTATAGTTACTTTTACTGCAACAGTGCAACTTAAAGTCATTCTTAAAGGCACAGTTCACCAATTTCTGTCAATTTACTCACACTGCTCTTTTCACACACCTGTTGGTATCTCTTCTGCTGAACACAAAAGAAGATATTTTGGTAACACTTTACAATAAGGTTCATTAGTTAATGCATTTACTAACATGAACTAATCATGAACAATACATGTACAGCATTTATTAATCATAATTGAACATTTACTGATGCATTATTAACATCCAAGTCCATGCTTGTTAACATAAGTTAATGCACCATGAGTTAACAAACTAACAATGAACTACTGTATTTTCATGAACTAACGTTAACTAACATGAACAAAGACAGTAGTAGATGTATAGTTCATTGTTTGTTCATGTTAGTAAATGCATTAATTAACATTAACTAATGAACCTTATTGTAAATTGGGACCGATATCTTTGAGGAACCTGCAACAACTGACTTCCACAGTATTTGTTTCAGTCAATGGTGACCGGTTTTCAGCATTTTTCAAAATATCTTCTTTCGTGTTCAACAGAAGAAAGCAACTTATAAGGATTTGGATCAACTTGAAGGCAAGAAACTGAGTACATTTTAATTTTACCATCCAGTTTAATCTCTTTAACTATTAAAATCGAGGTATTCACCGATCATATGTGTGCATTTATTGCCGTATATGTATTGCCAAACAGAATCTGCAGGCATTTTTAGCTATTTCTGCACAGAATTTTGTAAACAATCTGCGGATTTATGCGGAATGATTTTTGGGAGTGTTGAAACTAATTATTTAATGTATTTAACAAAAACAATACCTTTAATGACTTTAAATTAATGTTTACAATGCAAATCCAAATAGATCCACTTAATTGGTAAATAAAGCAAGTCTGTCATTTAATATCTCTACTAAAAGACAGAAAATATTACTGTACAATCTGTACTGTAAATAAACCATATAAACTTTTTTATACTTGTTAATAATATTACTGAAATAACTTTAAAATCTGAATAAATAAAGTTCACACACATTTACAAAAAAAAAAAGGACTTGATGGTACGCAGATTTCATGTGGACCAATCTATGTTACAGCTGTACTGTTATTTATTTTACTCACCTTTCACAACCCTACATTTCATCTGTTGAAAACAAAAGAGATTTTGAAGAAAGCCCAAAAACCTGTAACCAATGACTTCCATAGTATTTCTTTACCCTACTACAAAACTCAGCAGTTACCGATTTTCAGCTTTCTTCATAACATATCCTTCCTTCAGTGTTCAACAGAGGAAGAAACTCAAATGTTTATAACCACTTGAGGGTGAGAAAATCATCATATTTTGAGGTGAATTGTCCCTTGAACCATCATAACCAGTGGTCACCAAACTTGTTCCTGCAGGGCCGGTGTCCTGCAGATTTTAGCTCCAACCCTAATCAAACACACCTGAACAAGCTAATCAAGGTCTTACTAGGTATACTTGAAACATCCAGGCAGGTGTGTTGAGGCAAGTTGGAACTAAACCCTGAAGGGACACCGACCCTCCAGGACCAGGATTGGTGACCCCTGATCATAACCATTGAAATCACAGCGGTCACCATTCATACATGTGCATTCATTTATTTACCCATATGCTGCCACGGTGCTATTATTAATTGATTTACTCGTACTTCACAAACCCTTTTGAGTTTCTTTCTTCCGAAGAAAACAAAAGACGATATTTTTAAAATGAAAACCTGTAACCATTGACATCCATAGTATGTCTTCTGCCATACTACAGAACAGTTTCCAGCTTCAAAACTTAATCTTCAGTGTTCAACAGAATAAAGAAACTTGAGTAAATTGCTGTATTTTCGGGTTGAACTGCCCCTTTAACCATCATAACCGTTAAAATCAGCACTATTCATATATGTGCATTTATTCACCTATACGCTGTCACTGCTGTCATTAATTTACTCCAGTCACAAACATTAAAGAGTTTCATCTGTTGAAAACAAAAGCAGATATCTTGAAGAATGCGAAACCTGTATTCACTGACTTCCATTGTGTTTCTTTTCCCATAGTACGCATCTCAACGGTTACAAAGCTTGCATAATATATTCTTCAGAGTTCAACAGAAGAAAAAACCTTGACAGTGAATAAATGTACACATTTTTAAGTGAACTGCCCCTTTAACAGAAATAACCGTTGAACTCATGGCGGTCACCATTCATATGTGTGCATTTATTTACCTATATGCTGCCACTGTGCTGTTATCCATCTACCCACCAGTCTCAAAACCAATAAGTTTCTTTCATTTGTTAAAATGCAACAGACACTTCGAAGATACAAACCTGTAACCGTCGACTTCCATAGTATATTTTCCCTACAACGAAAATCATCAGTTAACGTTAACAGTTTCCAGCTTTCTTCACAATATATCCTTCAGTGCTCAACAGAAGGAACTTATAAATGTTTATAACCACTTGAGGGTGAGTAAACTGGCATATTAATGAGTGAACTGTCCCTTTAACCATCATAACCATTGAAATCACAGCAGCCACCATTCATATATCTGCATTTATTTACCTAAATGCTGCTATTCAAAACCTGTAACCATTGACTTCCATAGTATTTATTTCCCCTTTCAACTTGTAGAGCTCACTGGTTAGTACCTTCCAGCTTTCTTCAACAGATATTCTTCAGCGTACAACAAAAGAAACAGACATAAGGATGAGTATTGGTCATTTTTTCTGCTGAACTGTCCTTTTTAACCGTCGTAATCGTTAAATTCATGGCGGTCACCATTTATTTGTGTTCATTTATTTACCTATATGCTGCCACTGTGCTGTTATCCATCTACCCACCAGTCTCAAAACCAATAAGTTTCTTTCATTTGTTAAAATGCAACAGACACTTCGAAGATACAAACCTGTAACCATTGACTTCCATAGTATATTATCCCTACAACGAAACTCATCAGTTAACGTTAACAGTTTCCAGCTTTCTTCATAATATATTCTTCAGTGTTCAACAGAAGGAACTTATAAATGTTTATAATCACTTGAGGGTGAGTAAATTGGCATATTAATGAGTGAACTGTCCCTTTAACCATCATAACCATTGAAATCACAGCAGCCACCATTCATATATCTGCAGTTATTTACCTAAATGCTGCTATTCAAAACCTGTAACCATTGACTTCCATAGAATTTATTTCCTCTTCTAACTTACAGAGCTCAATGGTTATTAGCTTCCAGCTTTCTTCAACAGATATTCTTCAGCGTACAACAAAAGAAACAGACATAAGGATGAGTATTGGTCATTTTTTCTGCTGAACTGTCCTTTTTAACCGTCGTAATCGTTAAATTCATGGCGGTCACCATTTATTTGTGTTCATTTATTTACCTATATGCTGCCACTGTGCTGTTATTAATCTACCCACCAGTCTCAAAACCAATAAGTTTCTTTCATTTGTTAAAATGAAACAGATACTTTGAAGATACAAACCTGTAACCATAGACTTCCATAGTATATTTTCCCTACAACGAAAATCATCAGTTAACGTTAACAGTTTCCAGCTTTCTTCATAATATATCCTTCAGTATTTCAACAGAAGGAACTTATAAATGTTTATAACCACTTGAGGGTGAGTAAACTGGCATATTAATGAGTGAACTGTCCCTTTAACCATCATAACCATTGAAATCACAGCAGCCACCATTCATATATCTGCATTTATTTACCTAAATGCTGCTATTCAAAACCTGTAACCATTGACTTCCATAGTATTTATTTCCCCTTCTAACTGACAGAACTCAATGGTTAGTAGCTTCCAGCTTTCTTTAACAGATATTCTTCAGCTTGCAACAGAAGTAACAAACTTGAGGGTGAGTATTGGTCCTTTTTAACTGTCGTAATCGTTAAAATCATGGCGGTCACCATTCATTTGTGTGCATTTATTTACCTTTATGTTGCCACTGTGTTGTTATTCATTTACCCACCCGTCACAAACCTTTATAAGTTACTTTCAACTGTTGAAAACGAAAGTAGATATTTTGAAGATGAAGACTTTAACCATTGACCTCCATAGTAGATATTTTCCTGGAGATATTACATCTCAATGGTTACAAAGCTTTCTTCATAATATATCCTTCAGTGTTTAACAGAAGGAACTCATAAATGTTTATAACCACTTGAGGGTGAGGAAATTGTAAATTTTAGAGTGAACTGTCCCTTTAAATGTCATAACCACTGACATTACGGCAGTCACCATTCATACCTGTGCTGTTATTTACCTAAATGCTGCTATTTAAAACCTGTAACCATTGACTTTCACAGTATTTAGTTTCCCTTCTAACTTACAGAACTCAACGGTTAACGTTGGTGGTTACCAGCTTTCCTCAAAATACATTCCTCAGTGTTCAACAGTGAAAGAAACTTGAGGGTGAGTGAATGTTCTTAATTTTGAGTGAACTGCCCCTTTAACCGTCATGACCGTTAAAATCACGGCGGTCACCATTCATACGTGTGCATTTATTTACCTATATATTGCCACTGATCTGTTATTCATTTACCCACCCATCACAAAAACTTTACATAAAGTTTCTTTCATCAGTTAACAACAAAAGTAGCTATTTTGAAGATGAAAACCTGTAACCATTGACTTCCATAGTAAGTCTTTTTCCGTCAACAGATCTCAATGGTTACCAGCTTTCTCATAACATATCCTTCAGTATTTCAACAGAAGGAACTCATAAATGTTTATAACCACTTGAGGGTGAGTAAACTGTCATATTTTTGAGTGAACTGTCCCTTTAACCATCATAACTGTTAAAAACACAGCAGTCACCATTCACCATTTCATGCATCCATTTACCGATATGTTGCCACTGTGCTGGTTTTTCATCTACCCACCCATCTCAATACCTTCATAAGTTACTTTCATCTGTTGAAAACAAACATGGATACTTTGAGGACACAAACCTGTAACCATTGACTTCCATAGTATATGTTTTCCCTACTTTTCAGCTTTCTTCATAATATATCCTTCAGTATTTCAACAAAAGGAACTCATAAATGTTTATAACCACTTGAGGGTGAGTGAATTGGCATATTAATGAGTGAACTGTCCCTTTAAATGTCATAATCATTGACATTACAGCAGCCACCATTCATACACGTGCAGTTATTTACCTAAATGCAGCTATTCAAAACCTGTAACCATTGACTTCCACAGTATTTATCTCCCCTTCTAACTGACAGAACTCAACGGTTAACGTTAAGCTTTCCTCAAAATACATTCCTCAGCGTTCAACAGTGAAAGAAACTTGAGGGTGAGTGAATGTTCTTAATTTTGAGTGAACTGCCCCTTTAACCGTCATGACCGTTAAAATCACGACGGTCACCATTCATACGTGTGCATTTATTCACCTTTATGTTGCCACTGATCTGTTATTCATTTACCCACCCATCACAAAAACTTTACATAAAGTTTCTTTCATCAGTTAACAACAAAAGTAGCTATTTTGAAGATGAAAACCTGTAACCATTGACTTCCATAGTAAGTCTTTTTCCGTCAACAGATCTCAATGGTTACCAGCTTTCTCATAACATATCCTTCAGTGTTTAACAGAACAAAGAAACTTATAAATGTTTAAAATCACTTGAGGGTGAGTAAATTGTCATGTTTTTGAGTGAACTGTCCTTTAACCGTCATAACCGTTGAAAATCACAGCAGTCACAATTCACCATTTCATGCATCCATTTACCGATATGTTGCCACTGCTGTTTTTTCATCTACCCACCCATCTCAATACCTTCATAAGTTACTTTCATCTGTTGAAAACAAACATGGATACTTTGAGGACACAAACCTGTAACTATTGACTTCCATAGTATACGTTTTCCCTACTTTTCAGCTTTCTTCATAATATATCCTTCAGTATTCAACAGAAGGAACTCATAAATGTTTGTAACCACTTGAGGGTGAGTGAATTGGCATATTAATGAGTGAATTGTCTCTTTAAATGTCATAACCATTGACATTACAGGAGTCACCATTCATACATGTGCAGTTATTTACCTAAATGCAGCTATTCAAAACCTGTAACCATTGACTTCCACAGTATTTATTTCCCCTTCTAACTGACAGAACTCAACGGTTAACGTTGGTGGTTACCAGCTTTCCTCAAAATACATTCCTCAGCGTTCAACAGTGAAAGAAACTTGAGGGTGAGTGAATGTTCTTAATTTTGAGTGAACTGCCCCTTTAACCGTCATGACCGTTAAAATCATGGTGGTCACCATTCATACGTGTGCATTTATTTACCTATATGCTGCCACGGCGCGGTTATTCAGGTACTTCTGCGCGGTCATGACGCCCACAAACAGAAAGCTGCTAGACTGGGGCACTGAGGGCTTCTCGGTACCGGGCATCAAGACCCCTCCGTACTCCTTCTTCATCATCATCATCATCCCTCCGCCGCCTCCGCAGCCTCCCGCGCCGCCGCCGCTCGCCCGCCGCTTCTGACCCGCTTTCTTCAGCTCGCTGGCCCGGGGCAGGATGAGCCTGGACGCCAGTGTGAACCCGACCACCAGCCCCAGCAACACGCTAAACCAAGATCTGCGACTCCTTCCTGCCATTTCAGCTACTAGTCGCTTTAATTTGTCAGAGTTTTGTTTATTAAACGCCGCCCGTTGCTGCTGCTGCAGTCCCGTCCACAACGCTGGGTTTGGGTCCGAGCATGGTCACCGCTCCGGTCCCCATAAATCACCAACCGCTGCCATCTAATCACACACTATCCGCTCCGGAAGAGCCATGACGGGGTTCGTAAAGGTATCTCCGTGATTTCGAGCCCGAGTCGGTGGGTAGTCAGGAGCAATTAACGGTTTGTTGCGGAAAGAAGTGCGGCTGCATCCTCATTCTCGAGACTCTCTCGCCATTGTGAGTGAGCGCGAGTGCTTGAAACGCGTCTGCGGCGACGCGGATCTACGTCGAGGGTTTTTGACACGCTGGAGGCGCCGTAGCTCGATTCTGATTGGCTAAGGAGAGCAGTTGCGCACGGTTAGGTGCTGACGTTTCAAGCATGGGGAAAAGCGTTGCGTCTTTTTTCTCCGCGTTCATTTGAAAGATTCAACGCGACGCTTTTATTTAGGATCACATGTACTTGTGTGTGTTTATACATGCATTGTTATTATTTTTATTAATTGTGTCGTACGTTAATCTCCTTAATTCTCCATTTATGGAGACAATCAAAGTTATGAACTGAGTTCAGTTGAATTATTTTGATTAATTTTAATTGAACACATCGCAATTTCAGATTTCATTACAGTATTGGAAACAAGAGGTCTAATGAAAAGTTGTTGATGTGAATTTAAACTACATCTAGCCTCATTTGAATAAGTAAATAGTTGATTCGGGTTTAATACACACCCATCGGCCACTTTATTAGGTACACCTTACTAGTAACGGGTTGGACTCCCTTTGCTATCAGAACTGGCTTAATCCTTCGTGGCATAGATTCAACAAAATACTGGAAATATTCCTAAGAGATTTTGCCTCATGTTGACTTGATTTGTTGGCTGCACATCCATGATGTGAATCTCCCGTTCCACCACATCCCAAAAGTGCTCTATTGGATTGAGTTCTGGTGACTGTGGAGGCCATTTGAGTACAGTGAACTCATTGTCATGTTCAGGAAACCAGTCTGAGATGATTCACTCTTTATGACATGGCATGTTATCCTGCTGGAAGTAGACATCAGAAGATGGGTACACTGTGGTCATTAAGGGATGGGCATGGTCAGCAACAATACTCAGGTAGGCTGTGGTGTTGACACGATGCTCAATTGGTACTGGACTCAAAGACTGCCAAGAAAATATCCCCCACACCATTACACCCATACCAGCCTGAACCATTGATACAAAGCAGCATTCTTTCATGCAGTTGAGCCAAATTCTGACCCGACAATCCGAATGTCGCAGCAGAAATGAAGACTCAGATCAGGCAATGTTTCTCCAATCTTCTATTGTCCAGTTTTGGTGAGCCTGAGTGAATTGTAGCCTCAGTTTCCTGTTCTTAGCTGACAGGAGTGGCACCCGGTGTGGTCTTCTACTGCTGTAGCCCATACGCCTCAAGGTTGGACGTGTTGTGTGTTCAGAGATGCTCTTCTGCAGACCTCAGCTGTAACGAGTGCTTATTTGAGTTACTGTTGCCTTTCTATCTGCTGGAACCAGTCTGGCCATTCTCCTCTGTCCTCTGGCATCAACAAGGCATTTGCACCCACAGAACTGCCGCTCACTGGAAATTTTCTCTTTTTCAGACCATTCTCTGTAAACCCTAGGGATGGTTGTGCATTAAATTCCCAGTTAATCAGCAGTTTCTGAAACACGCAGACCAGCCCGTCTGGCATCAACAAACATGCCACATTCAAAGTCACCTTAATCACCTTTCCCATTCTGATGCTCGGTTTGAACTGCAGCAGATTGTCTTGAGCATGTCTACATGCCTAAATGCATTGAGTTGCTGCCATGTGATTGGCTGATTAGAAATTTGATTTAACCAGCAGTTGGACAGGTGTACCTAATAAAGTGGCCAGTGAGTGTTTATAGTATGCATAAGTTAATCTGTTCTCTAAGTTGAAGTTCAAATGACTTTTAATACTTTAATTATTTTGACGTGTTTTATTTGAGTCTTTAGTTCTTAAACTAATATCAATGTCAGTTAGCATTACAGAACTGGAAACAAGAGATCCGCAGACAGTCTGAAGTGAACAAATAAAGGAAAAACATAAAAATAATTTTGGACAAAAGAGGCAACAAAAAATACATTTCCCTCACTTTTTTTCCTTTCTTGTTTCTCAGTAAACTAAAACATGCATATTGATATTGATGAAATATATTATAAATGCACAATGACTACAGTATACCAGATTTATAGTCACATTTTAATAGTTTACTGCAATATCACCACATGATTGTTTTATTACTGACATTACGGACTCAAATTCTTATATTCCACATCACGCGCTAATCCCGCCATCTAGTGGACAAAGTGTGTCATTGCGAGAATACAGTCTGCAATTCTACTGCTTTTATTGGTATATAAAGTATTAAACTCAATGTTTAAACGTTCTTGATAAATAATCTAAACAATGTCGGAGACCTGTAGATATTATTATTCATTTAGTTCTCTTCGGGCTATAGGTGTGTGTGTGTATATATGTGCGGAATGAACTGCAAAAAACATTATTATCATAAAATTTTGATTATGATTTTTGTATTTCTAGAAATATTTTACATTTTAGAAGTGTGTGTGTGTGTGTGTATATATACACACACTTCTGAAATGTCAAATATTTCTAGAAATACAATATACACACACACACACACACACACATATATATATATATATATATATATATATATATATATATATATATATATATATATATATATATATATATATATATATATATATATACATATACATATATATATATATACACATACATACATATATATATATATATATATATATATATATATATATATATATATATATATACACGTGTGTGTGTGTATATATGTATACATACATATATATACATATATATATAAATATATATATACATATATATATATATATATATATATATATATATATATATATACACATATATACACACACACACACACTTCTGAAATGTAAAATATTTCTAGAAATACAAAAATCATAATCAAAATTTTATGATAATAATGTTTTTTGCAGTTCATTCCGCTGTGGCAACCCCAGATTGATAATGAAACTAAGCCGAAAAGAAAATGAATGAACGTTTTCCCTTTTTTATAATAAACATCTTAAACACAAAAGTTATTTTAATTGGTAATCCATCTGTATTGCTTTCCATCTTACTAAAAAGTGTCAAATAGCTCCAGAAATACACTAGCTGACTAAAGTCTGGTCATTGACTCCAGTTGTAAGAGCAACAAATAATGACTTGACTTCTAGTTGATCATTTGGAAAAGTGGCAGAAGGTAGATTTTTCTGATGAATCATCTGTTGAGCTGCATCCCAATCAACACAAATACTGCAGAAGACCTACTGGAACCAGCATGGACCCAAGATTGTCACAGACATCAGTCAAGTTTGGTTAAGGAAAAATCATGGTTTGGGGTTACATTCAGTATGGTATTTATTTTTACATTTAAAAAGTTAAGTTTCTTTTAATAAACACAAAATAAGACAATTTTAATATGCTGGAAACAATTGACTTCAATAGTATTTGTTTTTCCAACAATGCAAGTCAACGACTACCATTTTCCAACATTCTTCAAAACATTTTATTTTGTGTTTAACAGAAGAAAGGTTTAGAAGCACTTGAGGCTTCTACATTTTAATTTTTGGGTGAACTGTCCCTTTAAATCCGTTGTCCTGATAAAGAACACATACAAACATTGGGCAAATATGCTTTTTAATTGAAAGAATCTCCAAAGCAGGAATATTTCTAAAGAAAAGCTTCAGAAAACAGATCGCGCAACACTAAAGACACATCAGTAACTCCTACTTTCACAACAGAATACAAACAAACACCACAAACAATAGAAATATAGCACTTTGCGTTTGTATTCAAGGAATAGCTCACACAAAAATGAAATTACCCAGTTAATTTACTGGCTCTCAGCTCATCCAAGATGTCAGTAGAAGATTTGAGCTGAATCAGGGGTCCTTGGTGGTTTATATAATGGCAGTGAATGGTGACAGGTTTTTTAGATTAAATACAATTGATTCCAGATCAATAGTTGTGGCTCCTAATGACACACTGAGGTCTTGTGAAGTGTAAATAATCAATTTGTTGAATAAATTGAGCATTATTTACAATGTTATTAGCTTTATTCCCACTCTTTAAACCCACTTTAATCAACAAACTGCATAGCCAAGACGCTCACTTAAAGTGACAGGACTACATTCAGACTCCAGTCGCATATGCGCTGAGAACTGTTTAAATGGCCTGAAAGTGACTTTATTTAGGGAACTTGTGTAAATGGAGCCGCTACTGTAAACTAAAATGCACTCTAAAATATTCATAAATGAGCAGTTTTCTGTTTTTTGTGATTCATGTTTGTATTTTTCCTCATTTATTTCTGCTTTTGAATCGCATTATTGGCTCTTGATCTTTCTTCCAATAATTTTTAACACTGAAAAGTTGGAGAAAGTGAACATTTTTCATAGTTTAAAGTGATATATTGTCTGGATTGGTGTTGTATATTACACAACAAAAGCCTTATAATAAACCGCCAGTACATTTTCTGCTATTTTACAATCTTATATCTCTACATATCATTTCAAACTACTAAAATGTCAATAGAACTTAAAATTTTCAACTTAAAAAAAAAATCATCATCAAAATTCAACAGAGCAGAGATTAAGGTCTCATAATGCAGTTCACAACTGTAAATCAACACAAAAACACACACTTGTGAATCACAAAATACAGAAACTGTTCATTAACAGATATTTCTTGTGTGACACAATTCACAAAAATGGAAATCAAGATTGCAGGGATGCACTGAAATGAAAATTCTGGGAGGAAACCTAAAATTCTGGATGCACTTGAAATAAAAAATGAAATGAAAATGCAGTAACAATTTAGTACTTGTTAAATAAAGTAAGACTTTTTAAATGCATCTGTCACTTAAATCATGCCAATTAATTATGATAGTTCATTATATGAAGGTAAAATTTTAATTGACAGTGATTGAGTTACTTTATCTAGCTGTGAACGCTTAAAAAGTCCTGTTATTGGTGCATTATTTCGCTCATTTTTTTCTTTTTCGGGAAAAAACCCATCCAAAAACACAATTTAACCCATAAATCAGTGCATCTCTATTCTTATGTAAATGTAGTCTAGGCCAGGGGTCACCAACCCTGTTCCTGGAGAGCTGCCTTCCTGCACATTTCAGTTGCAACCCTGACCAAACACACCTGTTTGTAATTATCAAGTGCTGCTTTAGGTACTATTAATTGGTTCAGGTGTGTTTGGTCAGGGTTGGGACTGAATTCTGCAGGAAGGTAGTGCTCCAGGAACAGGGTTGGTGACCCCTGGTCTAGGCACCTTTGATGATGAATATATTTCTCTTTTGATTTCCTCCATCCTAGCATGCTTTCTTCCGTATTTGTAATTGAAGTTACAATTGGACTACATTGAGCAGGCTGTGGATTTAAGGTAATAATATTGTGCATCATGTTTAATGTCTTACACGGACCAATCATTTCACTTCAAGACTCCTCAGTGTGCCATGACTACTGACTTAGACTCATTGATATGCATTTATTATTAATGTAAAAAAAAAACTGCTCACCATTTATTTTCATTATATGAATCACGTCAGATTCAGCTTAAACGCTTCCTTAATGTTCTGCTGAAGAAGAAAGAAAGTGCCTACTATCTTGCATGTTCTGTAGGTGAGTAAGTAAACAAGGAAACTTTCATTTTTGAGTGATCTGCCCCCTTTAAATCCCTCTAGATTTGTATTTAGCACAGCATTTAAGTGCAAAAGCAACAACGAAATAAAAAAAGAGGAACACGTTTCATTACTGAAACTCATCAGCCGCCTCGGGAGTAAATAATACCTTTGGTGAGGAGGCGTCATCTGAAGCCGTCAATCATACACTGGCATAATAACCATCATAATAATCATAAAGAAAGTGAAAAACACTTGTTTAAAAATCATTTACAAGGCAGAAAAGAAAAACAAATGTGGATATTGATGTCATTTTGATCGCAAATGTGATTATTATTCATAAAAGAAGTATATAATTGTCAATTTTAAGCATTATTATGTGTAATTTAACCTTTAATTTAACTGAATATGTCTGTTTTAAGCTGCGCACTACAGTATATTCATTTAAGAATACATATATTTGTTGAGTAATATAAATAAATAGGTTAATATGGTTTACAATAGGACATATTAGTTAATATTTACTTACATGAACAATATATTACAGTATTTAGCTCTGTTAATGTTAGTTCATGAAAATAAAGCCATTTAATGCTAGCTCATAGTGTTAACCATGATGATTTAGGATTTGAATAATGCATTAGGTAATGTTGAACTATGATTAACAAATGCTGTACCAGTATTGTTCATTATAAGTAAGTAAATACTTCAGTTATGAAACCTTATTGTAAAGTGTGACTAAAAGTAACAGTATGCATGATTGGAAATGCAATGATTCTGTATTGTGTGTATTATGGGAGTTATTGTGCAGTGATGAGGCTGACAGCTTCATTCAGATATAGATGTGTGTGTTCCTGTGGGAGCGTCAGAGACGAGTCTGACGGGCGTTTATCCTCATCCTCCAGCAGACGGGCCTCTGCGGCCGGGCCTCCAGGAGCACGAGCCTCCAGCGTCTCCTGACAGAGGACTGTAGCCTACAACACACACACCCACACAAATGAACACAGGCAAAACACATGCACACACTTTCATTATTGAAGCAAATATAAACGACAGCAGAGAATGGAAGAGTAGATCTCAGGTTAATGTGCAGAATTGTGAAGCCTTAATAAATGACAACTTTACTATGAAAATTTACATTCTAGCAGTATTTAGAAAGTTATTTTTTTTAACAATATAGTTAGTATTAATATATTTAATACACATACTAAAATAATAAATATATAAAAATAATAAAGGAAAAATGAATACAAACAAATGAATAAAAAATAAATATAAATACATTAAATAAATAATTGAATAAAAAAATTATAATTAATTAAAATAAAAAATAATATATGATTATAAATAAATTATTTAACATTAATAAAGTATAAAAATATCATTAAAGAAAATAGTTAAAAACAAATAATTTAAAATGTAATTTTAAATAAAGAATTTAAATAAAGTAGAAAAAATATAAAGTAAAAAAACGATAAATAACAAATACATTTTTTTAATAAATAAATAATTGTATTAAAAGAATAAACTAATTAACAAAAAAATAAACAAATAAATTATAAATAAATTAAAATTTAAACAAATTGTAAAAAGTAAATAATTAAATACAAACAAATAAATAACAAAATTTTTTTTTAAATAATTAACAAATAAATAAATAATTGAATTAAATAATAATAATAATAATAATATTATAAAATAAATAAATAAATATAAATAATTTCAATTTAAATAAATAAAAAATAGGTAAATTGTTAAATAAAAACAAATAAACAACAAATACAAAAATAAAAACAATAGTAAATAAATAAATAAAAATTTAAATAAACACAAATAAATAAATAATAATTGAATTAAAATATTAAACAAATTAATGAAAATAAAAATGAAATTATAAATAAATTATTTAAAATTTAAACAAATTATAAAAATGTAACTAAAGTAATTAATTAAATAAATAAAAACAAATAACAAAATTTAAAAATAAAAAACAAATAAAATAATAAACAAAAATAAATAAACAAATAAAACATAACACAAATAAAATAAATAAATAATATCAAAATAAACAAATAAAAACGTTCCTCTCTTCAGGGGAGAGTAAGCAGCGAGTAAATTCTCTTTTTTTTTTGTGAACTCTCACTTTAAACCAAATCAGACCATCACAAAACACACTAAGCTAAATATGGTTTAATGATTGTTATCAAAGAAAATGACACACAGACACACACTTTATTAATATAGCACACTCTACTCATAAATGATGGTGAAATAATCCTAAGAGAATGTAAAGCGTTCATACCGCTGCTGCGCAGGGGTTTCTTCTCTGTCTTTGGTCTCAGCGAGCTGGATGAAGCCGCCTCTTCTGTGTTCTGCTGAAAATGAGAAATCATCTGTAAAATCACATGTAATCTGACAGAAATATCACTGACAGATGTCTTACTTGTGCAACTTTAGCGCTCCCTTTGTAACTCTTTCCTTCCTGCATGCTGTCCCACATCTCGATCTTCTGTCTCCTCTTCTCCTCCTCCAGCTGAAGAGATGAAGAACCAAAAGATCATCAACACAGACGCCAAGTTCACAGTGCAGTATTTCTTTAAAACACATCTGTTACGCGGGTCTGCGTTTTATGTAATTCAGTTATTTATGTGTTGCGGGTTTGTGCTTGTTGCGCTTGAGTTATAGGAGGAGTTTTTCTAGCCGGCTTGTCCAGGATTGGATGACGCCCGTGACGTCACTGGGGATTCCCAGTATATAAGGCTGACAGCAATGGCGGCTCAGTCTCTCTCCGCATGACAGGCGATCCTACATGCCGCCCTCTTTAGTGTTTTGTTCTTGTTAACCTTTTTATTCTTTACTTCGTAATGTGTTAACTAGCTTGTTTATTTTGATACTTTGAAAAATAAACCACTATCTGCCACGAAAACATAGTCACGTTTTGTTATTTATTTAGTTTGGTGAAGGTAAGCAGTGGCCCGGAAGACTTACCTGTTTTTATTCCTTTCACGGGAGTTGTAGGTAAGATTTATTCATTTAAAAACAGTATAATCAGAGACATGTTTTCCTTAGTTGCCCTACCTGTCTACTTAATTTTTGTTAATGTTTTATCTCTTTTGGAAACTTATGATTAATGACAATTAAAGAGTATTGACGGGACGTGAATTTATTAATTCAATCGTCTGTGTCTTTCATATGTTCGGCTCAAACTTTAATTGTTGTTGTTGTTATTCGAGCCAGTTTAGAGTTTTGGGCCGTTCTGATATGGCTACACTGTGTGTATACGCACACACAGAACATTTTATGAATTCATCATAATTTAATGCAGCTTGTTTATTATAATAAATCTTGATATAACTTGTGCTTAAAGAGCCCCTATTATGGGATTAAGGGAGCTTCCATGCAGTGTGTAACAGCTTTAATTAAATGAAAACATCCAGCTGAGGGTTAAATCACTGTGTTTAAAATGATTGATTCTTTAACAAAATAGTCAACTCGGAGTCGAATAAATAAATCATGTTGGGTTCGAATCTTTTCCCTGATACAGTACATCACCAAATATGTAGTGCCAGATCCGGTAAACCGTGAATTAGTGTCTTCAGACACTAGCGGATCGCGGGGAAAGTAGCAGCAGAGACTATTACACATGGATAGGCCCACACGGAATCTGCACGTGCAGAATTCCGCAGATTTTCCGCAGATTTCTGTAGATTTTTAGCCCATCATTAATTCTGTTTATTTACTTGAGTAAATGTGTATATCTGAATTTATTCAGTTTTTATTCAGTAATTTGTTACTTTTTATTTCATATATTAAGGTTATAGTTATGATACTCCGCTGGATACTCCTAAAATAATTCCACAGAAATCCGCAGATTTTTACCAAAATTCTTCGCAGAAATAGCAAAAAAACGTCCGCAGATTCCATCTGGCCCTGCGCATGGGACCTTGTCAGATTTTGTCATGAACTGTTACAGTTCAAATGGACCAGTTTCTTCTTCCTCCAGATCATAACATGCAAGTGTCATTAAAGTTCTTGCCTCATTTTGTGTAGTTTGCAAAATATGCATTTAATTTAATTGTGTGTTGCAACTTGTAATTGCTCCCATGGTCGCCCACTGAAGCTAAGCAGGGTTGCTCCCAGTCAGTACCTGAATGGGAGACCACATGGGAAAACTAGGTTGCTGACGGAAGTGGTGTTAGTGAGACCAGCAGGGGGCGCCTAACCTGCGGTCTGAGTGGGTTCTTAAGCCCCAGTATAGTGAATGGGACTCTATGCTGTCAGTTAGCACTGTCTTTCAGAAGAGATGTTAAACTGAGGTCGTGACTCTCTGTGGTCATTAAAATCCCCATGGCACTTCTTCTAAAGAGTAGGGGTATAGTAACCCCGGTGTCCAGGCCAAATTTCCTCAATCGGTCCTTACCCATCATGGTGAAGGATTCGGATTTCTGCTTTCCAATCCGTCTTATCATGGACCAACGTTTTTCCTTTTCATCATCCTGTTCCTCATAATTTGTTTTATTAAATATAAATATTTGATGAGTATTTACATTTGAATTGATTTAAACTAATTAATAAGTCAACACATTAGTTAATATAAGAATATTTAGTGCCTGTCTCTGTATAACTACTTTCAGGAGCCACCAAATTAGGTCAGAGGTCTCGGAGACCTTGAGAGGAACTTAGGCTGAGGACTGGAAGCAGCTGTTTCTGTTGTTATTCTAGGAGTTAATACTTTCTAAAATGGCTAAAGTGATTTTGCTGTTTTTACAGTTAATTCTTTTAAAGTGATTCTACTTTTTATTCAAGATAGACTTTGTGTGGTGAGGATAAAACTGCCTAAATGTAGATTATACCGGCTTTTAACCAGTTTTGATTAAGACGGCTGAGAGCACACTCAGCCTTGGATAAGAAACAGATTATACTTTAAGTGTGTGTGTTCTATTTGATTGTGGATCTGTTTCACAGGTCTGGAGTCAGCTCTAAACAGTCTTGCGGATGTCTGACGTTTATACTTAAAGGTGCATTAGGTGATCTGCCAAAATGCTAACCGCTTAGCATATTATCTTCAGAGGCGGGGAGAAACTGTGATTCAAAGCCACACCCCCTGATATCGCGAGCGCGCACCACATCACAACAGCAGACAGACAACCCACTAGTTGATGTCATTCGCCAGTTAGTTAGTGCCAACGCCGTGCAGGAATTAAATTTATTACTTAGCCACACTTACATGCTATTGCAGAGTAAATATTCAGAGTAGCATGGTAAACAGTATAGGAAGGCTGTCATTGTTCAAAAATGACCCAATGTGAATATAAAAGCAACTTCAGCTCAATAAAGCAGGCTAGGCGGAATAGCGCTATTTACTGGTGTTTTGTTGTTAAATTAAATTTAAATCTACATTATAGATGCTGTCAAAGGACCTTATGAAACTGAAAATAATCACATCAATCTTTCACCAGGAGATTTCAGTGGCTGAAAATCACATCTGTGCATATAAGTCATTCATAACAGAACACAATCTAACATAAGCTTAGCCCGACTAAAATAGTCTTAAAACAGAAGTGTTTTAAAACAGGTGTCGTCCTTCCTCCAGCATGCTAAAGTAACTCCAATATTGATTCAGGTTTTTCAAAAGTTTCAATTCAGCTTTTGATTTCTCCTGGTCTGTCTCGTGACCGTGCGGCCGCTTTAAGGGCGAATTATACCCGCGCCTGGCTTTACAGTAATCGGCCCGAGTTCAGCTGTCCTTCGGCGCCTCCGACTCAGCATCTGCGAGCGACCCGCAGCTTGCTCGCGCGCATGCGTTTGTGATGCAGACGGGCACGCGCTAATGGCGGATGTGCGTGAACAGATGCGCAGAAGTCGGAATCTACATTTGTTGACAGACAGTCTGACCTGCCTATCGGAATTAAGGGAGATGACGGTCCGACTCTATTTAATTGGATGAACATTTTTTAGTTTAATGCTTTCCCCAGAATATAAAAATACATATAAACACATTTAGATCATTTACTGTAATCATAACTATTGGACTGTGAAGAGACTTTCAGCCAGCACAACAAAAAATGTTTCTGAAGACAATCACCTACTGCACCTTTAAGATATTGTTCAGAATTGTTCGCACAAACACCACGTGGATATTTTCCTAGTCTATCTGTGTTTTAACCAATCAGGTTAGAACACCAATATGTGTGACAGAGTTAATGACGTCATGTGAGAGTATAATTGTTATTGATTTGTGATTGTAAGCAGAGCGGCCTAGGAACTCATTGCGAGTGTTGAAGCTGGCTTCTGCTGATGAAACTGCAAACTATCTTCAGTAAACTTGATTTATTTATTTGAATCTCTGACTCTGGCTCTTCTTCATCTGACAAACTGGTCATTATTTGGGTTAAACTGTATACCGTCCCTACAATGGCCTCTCAATCATCCCCATACACTGAATTGTCTCTGGATTGTACACTGGCGCTGTTGTCATGTGGAAGCCGTCGCATCATCCAAGTGGTTGCTGCATGCGCTATAGGTAAACTGAATAAACTAAATTGGCCGTAGTGTATGTGTGTGTGTGTTAAATGTTTACCAGTACTGGGTTGTAGCTGAAAGCGAATCCGCAGTGTAAAACATTTGCTGGAATAGTGGGTGCAGTGCAATCTGAGCTGCATCCAATGCTTTTTAATGCGCTCACTTAACCCCACCCGTCACAGTGACGTCACTCACTCCATTGAGTGCATTGTGTCTGACATTGCATCACTGAGTGATGCAATCTCAGCTTGCATCCAGATACTATTGGGAATAGTTGGTGGTTCATTCCGCTGGGGTGACCCCTAATAAATAAGTGACTAAGCTAAAGGAAAATGAATGAATGAGCCTCACCATGCGCTGTTTCTCCCTGAACTCAGCTGCTCTGGCGTCCTGCTCCTCCTGCATTCTCCTGCGGGACGCCTCCAGAGCCTCCTGACGCCTCACCACTGACCCCACATCTAAACGCACACACAAAATCACAAACATGCATGCAAACCCACCACACACACACGTGGAAACCCAATCACACACAAACACACACACACACACACACACACACACGTCAGTATCTCCACTCATTTCTAAGTATTCTAGTGTCCAGACGCTGTTGTTTCTGACCGTGAGCCTCGGCTGAGCCAGACGAGCTGCGTGTTTGTGTGGAGGATCTGCTCTTGCGGAGATGCTGGATGAGCAGATACACTCCAACACATCCGAACAGCAGATACCAGCCATACTCCGACATGAACGCAGTGACTGCAGCAAAAACACACAAAACACAAGGTCAATTAGTACACACTAGTGAAAGAGTTAGAACACCCTATTGAATTTCATGGTTTTCCTTTATCAGCACATAGTATTAAACTAAACGTTCCTTGTGATTTATTTATTGTATTTATTTATTGGATGATTGAATTTCGCTGCCTCGATAGTGTAAAAATTCAACAGAAAACCATAAAACATGATCTATTTCTTTAGCATCCATGTTGCATGCTGTTTATTGTATTTTAGTCAGATACCTCCCTACAAAATAATCTTATTCACTCTCCGGCCACTTTATTAGGTACACCTTTCTAGTACCGGGTTGGACCCCTTGTGCCTTCAGAACTGCCTTAATCCTTCGTGGCATAGATTCAACAAGGTACTGGAAACATTCCTAAGAGATTTTGCTCCATGTTGACATGATAGCATCACACAGTTGCTGCAGATTTGTCGGCTGCACATCCATGATGTGAATCTCCCGTTCCACCGCATCCCAAAGGTGCTCTATTGGATTGCGTTCTGGTGACTGTGGAGGCCATTTGAGTACAGTGAACTCATTGTCATGTTCAGGAAACCAGTCTGAGATGATTCGCACTTTATGACATGGTGCGTTATCCTGCTGGAAGTAGCCATCAGAAGACAGGGCTCAACAATGAGGACTGCCTGCTGGCCCGGGGCCAGTGTGCAAGACGCTCAGGACAGTATAAAGAATGGTTACTGGCCCGATAGGGGCCAGTGCTGGTTTGTCACTAAAGTTTAATTTGGCTGCGACTGTTTGTCAATTGCGTGCTTTCATGCCCAAACGTTTGTTTCAGAACTTGTTTGCCCAGTAAGCGCGATTCGTGCAGCTAATATGATTATTATGTTGATGGATCAAGCAAGAACAAGAAGTGAAATGCATTTTAAATTAAGATTTACAAATAAATGAATAAGAAAAATACTGACAGTATTATAGACTGATGTAATGAGCCAGCTTATAAAATTAGGAATTTTGGTGGATTTTAAACAAACAAAAAACATAAAATTGTCAACTAAATAATTAAACTAAACCACACATGAAACAATTTACTTTAATCTAATCAGTATTGTATTTAAATTAAATCATTTTTAAATTGTAAGTTGTATTTAAAGAAAATTTATGCTGAATAACTAAATGGCTAACTTCTTTTTTTGGTGGGGCCAGAGAAAATTTTGGCAGGGCAAGTAAAAATCTGAACCACTTGCCCGATCGGGCCAGGAGAAAAAAATACCCTGGAAGATGAGTACACTGTAGTCATAAAGGGATGGCATGGACAGCAACAATACTCAGGTCGGCTGTGGTGTTGACACAATGCTCAGTTGGTACTAATGGACCCAAAGTGTGCCAAGAAAATATCCCCCACATCATTACACCACCACCAGCCTGAACTGTTGATACAAGGCAGGATGGGTCCATGCTTTCTTGTTGTTGATGCCAAATTCTGACCAAATCATCAGAATGTTGCTGCGGAAATAGACTCATCAGGCCATACAACGTTTTTCCAATCTTCTATTGTCCAATTTTGGTGAGCCTGTGTGACTTTTAGCCTCAGTTTCCTGTTCTTAGCTGACAGGAGCGGCACCTGGTGTGGTCTTCTACTGCTGTAGCCCATCTGCCCCAAAGGTTGGTCGTGTTGTGTGTTCAGAGATGCTCTTCTGCAGACCTCAGTTGTAAAGAGTGGTTATTTGAGTTACTGTTGCCTTTCTATCAGCTCGAACGTTTTAGCTTATATTAGCATAGATCATTGAATCGGATTAGATCGTTTCTCATTCAAAAAAATAGCCAATGAAATTGATTAGTTTCCTATTTAAAGTTTGACTCTTCTGTTGTTACATTGTGTACCAAGACTGACATAAAAGTTAATATTTTATAGGCCTATAAAGCTAGGAAATATTCTCCCATCATTCCAGTGTAATAATCAAGAAACTTTGATGCCATGCCATTATTTTAACAAGCTTTCAACATCAAAGAAGTCTAACTTTCAAAATCAACATAATAATTATCATCTACCTCATTGTCATTGACATGAATTGTATTATTAAAGTAACTGTCACAAAGACAAATATATATATATATATATATATATATATATATATATATATATATATATATATATATATATATATATATATATATATATATATATATATATATATATATATATATATTATTGTCTTCATGAAAGTTACTCATTACTCATTCATTCCTTTTCAGCTTAGTCCCTTTATTAATCTGGGGTCGCCACAAAGGAATGAGCCGCCAACTTATCCAGCACATGTTTTATGCAGCTGATGCCCTTTTAGTTGCAACCCATCTCTGGGAAAAATAATAAAAATAAAAAATAATAATAATATTATATATATATATATATATATATATATATATATATATATATATATATATATATATATATATATATTTTTTTTTTTTTTTTTTTTTTTAATATATATATATATATATATTTATATATATATATAAAATACTAGTAATATATACAAATAAATACAAAATTCTTTTTGGCATCACGGTGGCACAGTGGGTAGGACAATCGCCTCACAGAAAGAAGGTCCTGGTTTGAGACCCGGCTGGGTCAGTTTGGATGTTCTCCCCATGTTTGTTTGGGATTCCTCTGGGTTCTCTGGTTTCCCCCACAAGTTCGAACACATGTGCTATAGGTGAATTGTGTTTTTGAACCAAACCACAGTATAATAGGGGAATTAGCCGGTTGTGGTACTATTATAGTTGCTATATGGTACAACAACGATACTAATACAAACAAATTACCCAATATGGTAGCTTTCTTCAACTATGTTTAACGTAACACCACAGTTTACTGAAAACTAAAGTATACTACAGTATTTATTATAGTTTACTGTTCACTAATACTATACAGGAGCATAATTAATACTACAAACTATAATTAATACTACGCTGGAGCATTTACAAAAAAAAAATATTGCAAATAATATAAAACAATTGGGAACTGTCATATATGGTTGTTGTATTATTGAATTGTTAACTGTTTAATACATACAATATTAAAAATAACTCGTGCATCTAATTCAGTACAGGTTCTACTGTAACTAATAAACAGTAATTGGCTAAATACACAAGCTTTTTCTGTGTTCTCATCATTTCCGTATCACTTCGCTACAAAACGTCGATTCATTGTTACCGACGAGTCCTTTTCGAACACACATGAGCTTATTAGATATTACTAAAGCAAAACACTTGACATTATACATCTAAATACCGTTCACAGGTAAGTATTAGCTCAGTAAAGTGAAGCCTGGGCTCATGTTTACATACCAGACGGTTGAAGGAAACTCAGATCCTGGTTCTGCGGAGGAACATCTTCATTCCGGACACGCGCTCCGTCCTCCGCCTCCATCCTTCACAGCACCTTTGAGCAGTTTTACGATGTTGTTCTGAAAATATATAATAACTAACACATGTTTATTCCCTTCTTGTTGCTGTACGCGAGCTAACCTGCAACGCCACACTGACTCACTTCCGCAGCCGTGAGACAGCCAATCAGCGTTAGGATGACGTGGAGGCTTGTCGCACTACGAAGGCTGTCATAAAAATAAAAGTTTATATTTTGATTATGACGTATATTGCTTTCAAGTCTGAATGTTATTTCAGTTATTCAATTATTTGAAAAGGCTTGGCTCTTACCTTACACATTTTGTGTCTCTCCATTATAAAATGATCACATTTAAGATCTGATTTCTTTAAAAATCAGTGATATTCAATGCCTGTTTTACATACGATATGACGTGGGTCTCAGATCGGAAAAGAAGCACTGCATTAAACTCCATTTCCCCCCGTCACATCTTTAAAAAATGACAGCTGTATTTGACCCCAGTATTTTCAATGGAGTTCCTGCGCTAGCCTGTTGCTACTTACGATGCTAGTGGTTACAACGGTCTTTCATCTCGTTTTATGATTCAACAACTAAATGAATGCTTAACTCTGTTGAACTGAATGTATTTTAATTACATTACAGCATCGTTGCTGTAAAAGCAACCTTGTGGAATTGAATTAAGTCACATTAAGCTTTCACCGGAAGTTTATTGTTGGCTTTAAATCATAATGTTAGCTGTGCATAGAGCCGTTCAAATGGAAGCCTGTAGGTTATCATATCGTCTTTTTATTCCATGTTTAAGAATTTTGGTCAGATTTTTTTGTGCTTTTTTACAACAAAATGTATTTTAACATTGATTTTTCCTCATGTGACAGGCAGCTTTATTTTAATGAGCAAATAATAATTAATAAATCAAAGGTTTCTTCACTACTACCTAATTTACTACCCTGCTGAAAAATCCAGCTTAAACCAGCCTAGGCTGGTTGGCTGGTTTTAGAAGGTTGACCAACCTGGTTTTAGAGGGGTTTTGGCTATTTTCCAGCTTGGTTTTTGCTGGTCAGGCTGGAAAATGACCAGCTAAAACCAGCTTGACCAGCCTGGTTTAAGCTGGACAAAGCTGGTTTTGGCTGAGCTTCCATTCTGGCTAGGCTGGTCAAGCTAGTTTTAGCTGGTCATCTCCCAGCCTGACCAGCTAAGACCAGGCTGGAAATGGCTGGAAACCAGCCTGAAAGTGACCAAAACCCCTCTAAAACCAGCCTGGTCGACCAGCTAAAACCAGCCAACCAGCCTAGGCTGGTTTACGCGGTTTTTTTCAGTAGGGTAGATTGTCTTAATTGATTTCAATTACATACTAACATTATTTCATTCATTTTCTTTTCAGCTTATAGTCCCTTTATTGTTCTGGGGTCTCCAGCATATGTTTTACGCAGCGGATGCTTCCCAGCTGCAACCCATCTCTGGGAAACATCCATACATTCTCATTCACACATACACTACAGACAATTTAGCCTAACCAATCCACCTGTACTGCATGTCTTTGGACTTGTCAGGGAAACCTGAGCACCCAGAGGAAACCCATGCGAATATGGGGAGAACATGCAAACTCCACACAGAAATGACACAGCCAAGACTCAAACCAGCGACCTTCTTGCTGTGAGGCGATCGTGCTGCTACCCACTGCACCACCCTAATTACTAATATTGTTACAAAATGTTTAAAATGTGTAAAAACTGTAAACCTTTAAAAGGACTTTCTAGATGTTATATAACTTGATAATTTGCCTGCAGGTTATTATAATTTATATGCTCATTATTTGTTTTCTTTTATTTACTTTCCATTGTTTCAGTTATACACTACCTGACAAAAGTCTTGTCGTTGATTCCCGTCCCGATCAGCACAAATATTGCAGAAGACCTACTGGAACCCGTATAGAGCCAAGACTCTCACAGACATTAGTCAGGTTTGGTGAAGAAAAAAAATCATGGTTTGGGGTTGCATTCAGTATGGGGGCGTGCGAGAGATCTGCATAGTGGATGACAACATCAACAGCCTGAGGTATCAAGATGTGCTGCCCATTACATTACAAACCACAGGAGAGGGCAAATTCTTCAGCAGGATAGCGCTCCTTCTCATACTTCAGCCTCCACATCAAAGTTCCTGAAAGCAAAGAAGGTCAAGGTGCTCCAGGATTGGCCAGCCCAGTCACCAAACATGAACATTATTAAGCATGGGGTAAGATGGAGGCGGCATTGAAGATGAAGCTAAAGCATCTTGATGAACTCTGGGAGTTCTGCAAGAAGATTTCTTTGCCATTCCAGATGACTTTATTAGTAAGTGATTTGAGTCATTGCAGAGATGTATGGATGCAGTCCTCCAAGCTCATGATGGAGTCAGACACAATATTCATTCAGTTTCCACTGCAGCATGACTTTATATTCTATACTGGACATTATTTCTGTTAAGTGACAAGACTTTTGTCTAAGCAAAGTCAGACCTTAGTGTCCTAATTAAACCATTACAAATCAAGGCATGATCATATTTTATTTTGGTAAAAGATCAAAATGTCAAATTTCTAATGGTGGTGTAATGGTACGGGGGATATATTCTTTGCACACTTTGGACCCATTCCTATCAACCTAACATTGTGTCAACGCCACAGCCTACCTTAGTATTGTTGCTGACCATCTTCAGATGATTACCTCCAGCAGGATAATGTGTCATAAAGCGTGAATCATCTCAGACTGGTTTCTTGAACATGACAATGAGTTCACTGAACTCAAATGGCCTCCACAGTCACCATATCTCAATCCAATAGAGCACCTTTGGGATGTGTTGGAACGGGAGATTCGCTTCATGTATGTGCAGCCAAAAAATCTGCAGCAACTGCGTGATGCATGTCAATATGGACCAAAGCCTCTGAGGAATATTTCCAGTACCTTCTTGAATCTATGCCACGAAGGATTAAGGCAGTTCTGAAGGCAAAAGGGGGTACTAGTAGAGTGTACCTAATAAAGTGGCCGTGAGTGTGTGTGTGTTTATGTATGCATGGATGGATGCATGCATGCATGCATACATACATACATACATACATACATACATACATACATACATACATACATACATACATACATACATACATACATACATACATACATACATACATACATACATACATACATACATATATATATATATAATATGGCCATATTTTCCAGTTCACAAAATATTATGAAAAACTAACACAAACACTTTCCCCCATAATCAGACAAGCATAATTCATAATTAAAAACAAAAAATCCGAGTTCATTAAAAAAAATGTTTAATGTACTTTAAATTTACAAACAAAGCAACACTTCTGAAAACAAGTGCTGTCAAATACAGCATTAAAACGGCATTAAATGATTCTGAAACATCAACAACCGAACAGAACTACGATCCATTCACATGCATTTCCTCCTGCATGTCTTCATCATTGTTTTCTCCCTGCATGTCCTCAAACATGGGCACAGACTCAGACATCTCCTCCTCTTCTTCCTCCTCCTCCACCATGTTCCCTGCTCCTGAGAAATAGTAAAAGCATGCTCATTTTGACCCCATTTAGCACTTTTTAAACTTTCATAAGGGTTTTAAACACAGTTGGTTGCCAGCAGTGTGTGAATACAACCAGATTCCAATGATAGCAATCTATTAATTCTGATTTTTATAATCACACTTGATATAAAGAGTCCGCAGAAACACTTTGATTGACATTCTCCCTTTGTATTTGTCAGAGGGGGAAAGCCCCGCCCACTAGTGATCATCTATTCCTCATTAGCATAGGAACTAGTTTTTAAATCTGCAAAAATGCCGCCACAGGCCTTTGTAGCTCCGCCCACTTTTGAAAACAGCTCAATCTCATTTGAATTTAAAGCGACAGTCACCAAAATGAAACAACTAGGATCAAGGTCTAAAAGAGGCCGTTTCAGAGAGCTATCTGTGTGATATTTTGAGCTGAAACTTCACATACACTCTAGGGACATCAGACATCTATTTTACATCTTGTAAAAAGGGGCATAATATTACGTTTAACATTGAATGAGATTTATACTAAATTTCCAAGCATTTTCCAATCCCTGGTGCTTTACTGAATCCTACATTAATGCATAAGTGTGCAATTAAAAGCTACCTGATCTGAGGTCTCGTCCTGGAATCTGTCCGGCCTGCAGGAGTCCCTTCAGCCGCTCCACTTCAGCCAGTGACGTAGCATTAGCGATAGCATTCTACATGCAACAACATTGAGACGCATTACATCATGCAACATACATCAATATTACATTAAAATATGCAGAAAGTTTTCAACACTGTGAAAAGTGTTGCCGATAAATGTGTACATTTAACATGAAAATCTTGTACAGCACATTGTTTATTTTAGTCTCATTTTTAATTAACGATTGAATAAGTCACTCATAAAAACATGTTGCTTTGCCAGTTGTATCATTCTTGAATTATTCAGTGACGCATTTTTGATGGCTGGTTGTTGCCACCTATTGGTTAAACAATGTCATTGCTACAACTTTCATTTTTAGCATCAAGTTCCATTAAACCGTGATTTTTAGTCTTCACCTTAAACATCAGCATTTATATATGAACTATAAACTGTTCTCCCAGTGCTTCTGCATGGTTTTATTGTTTATAATTTGGAAATAATACTGTCTGAACAATAAAACACAATTTCTTTGTCCAAAGATTTGAATGCAGTGCATCAAATGATTTATCAAAATATGCAAATCACAATCATTTATTATTTAGGTTGAGTGGGTGTAAGTTCCTGATCTTTTAATGATAAATTGTGCAGTATACATGACAAAATGAGATAGATGGATGGATGGATGGATGGATGGATGGATAGATAGGTGGATAGATGGATGGATGGATGGATAGATAGGTGGATAGATGGATGGATGGATAGATGGATGGATAGATGGGTGGATGGATGGATGGATGGATGGATGGATGGATGGATAGATAGATAGATAGATAGGTGGATAGATGGATGGATAATTAGATGGATAGATGGATGGATAGATAGATAGATAGATAGATAGATAGATAGATAGATAGATAGATAGATAGATAGATAGATAGGTGGATAGATGGATGGATAATTAGGTGGATAGATGGATGGATAATTAGATGGATAGATGGATGGATAGATAGGTGGATAGATGGATAGATAGATAGATAGATAGATAGATAGATAGATAGATAGATAGATAGATAGATAGATAGATAGATAGATAGATAGATAGAAATGGATGGACCGATAAAGTAAATTATAGATGGATGGAACAGACTAATGATGGATGAAAGACAGATGGAAACATGGACAGATTGATGAAAAAATAGAAGGATAGACAGACAGATGGGTGGGCAGACAGATAGCTTGATATATGGATGGATGGATGGATAGATAGACGTATAGATAAAATGAAATAAAAAATACAGACAACAGAACATTAGAGACAAAATAAACAACTGATATAAAAAACAGACATAGATGGAATAAATGATAAACATGGCTAATAGATGAACCCAATTTCAAATCAAAATAGTCATTTAGGATATTTTATTTCCAGAAAAATGTCAGCTGATCAAAATTACAAATGTTTTCACTTGTTAAGATTAAAAATCAGGGTTATTCTAACCAAATATCGTTTTAAAAATTAAATTTAACAAATGTAAAAAAAATTTTTTTTTAATTAATATCAATATGTCTAAAACATGCACTTTTTATTGTTATAATAAATGTTTTCTGTAAAAAAAAAACAATAAATAATATGTTAATATAATAAATAATATGTTAAGAAACCAAGCTGTGGCATTAAAAGTCAATCAAATTCTGTATAATGTCAAGCTGACTTTTCTTGATCATTGTCATCTTTTGCAAAAACTGTGTACTAGAGTACTCTAAAACCTTAAAGTAAGAGTTTTTATTTACTTATTTTGACAGCATTTTACTCAAAAACTGTACCTTGATGGCTTCAACCTCGGCAGCAGACGGGCCTGTTTTCTTCTCGGTCTGCAGTCCTGCTCCGGGAGTGAACCTGAGGGATACAGTAGTTGGGCGTTTAGACTATATTCCCGTTTACAATGCTTCTGCAGCCTTTTAACCACTGTTCCCATAATCAGAGTGTAGTAACTGGAGTATCTCATCAATGTCAATAAACTGATACGAGACAGAAAAGCCTTGAGCCAGCTCTCCTGAGAAAACACTGCCGAAGTTTAACACTAAAAATCGAGTATAAAAGAATAGTTCACATGAAGATTAAAATTCACCCCATGATTTACTCACCTGTAGTGTATTTGACTGTTTTCTATCAGACAACTACATCAGTTTCATATTTTAAGCTGCCTCTTCCATGCTTTTTAAAGGATTTTTTTTACTTTTTAAACTTCCAAATGTGCATAAATACATGGCAAACCGAACCCATATGCTGCCAAGAAGTTAATGATCGTCTTTTATGGCAGACTGATGTGATTGGGTAACAGAAATATTTCTAAATTAACAAAAATGTTTCTAATTTCTAATTATAAACTCAAAATTAAAGACTTCTTCCAAGTTTTAGTCAATTCTTGTCTGATCTCGTATTGAACATATGATGCATGACATAAGATGCGGAAATAGAAGAGTAAAATACTGTACAACGCCAAGCCGTTTTCTTGATAGTCTATAGTGTTGGAAAAATTTTAATTGTAAAATATTTTTATAGCCTAAAGCCTGTTTCACACCGCAAGAGCCAGAAATGCGTGTTTTTTCGGCATCCATGTTAACAGATTCGAGCTTTCATACTGCACCCAGACGCATCGCATCAGCACAAATCGCAACGCTCCATTCACACGGGGCGTCAGCGTCAAAGCTTTCCATTCACTTTGAATCAGGTGTTGCCGAACTGGACCCACCGGCGCCACTTCAGAGGCGTTGCTCGCTGCAGAAGTTGGGACTAGCTCAACTTTTAAAGCGCCGAAGGAAGCGTCAGCCAATCAGATCTCTGAATGCAAATACACCAGCTCAGACAGTGGCCTATTGCTGACTGAATTTCATTGGCTGACGCTGCTATGACGATCACTGAGCCCCAACTTAAGACACGCCTTCAGTCAAGCGTTGACGCTGAAGCCCCGTGTGAATGGGGCGTAAACGTCGCT
This sequence comes from Danio rerio, assembly GCF_052040795.2. Classification (NCBI taxonomy): domain Eukaryota; kingdom Metazoa; phylum Chordata; class Actinopteri; order Cypriniformes; family Danionidae; genus Danio; species Danio rerio. Next base: position 9,202,948 of record NC_141027.1, on the reverse strand, counting down.
GAAGCAGCAGTGCTGCGATAGTTTCGGCGATGGGTCAATTAAAGTGACAGTGCATTGATAATGACCAAAAACACATTGAATGACAGTAAAAAGCAATTTTACCCAATTAATGAATCAATAATATCCACTTATTTATAAATAGTCAATCAAATGAAATTAAATGATTAAAAACGGCAACAAACATTTAATTAGGCCCGAACTACCATCTCCAGGTTGGAGGAAAGTCCTTACCCCAGGTGGAAGAGTTCAAGGAACTTGGGGTTTTGTTCACGAGTGAGGGAAGGATGGAAAGTAAGATTGACAGGCGGATCGGTGCAGCGGCAGCAGTAATGCGGTCAATGTACCAATCCATTGTGGAAAAGAAGGAGCTGAGCCGAAAGGCAAAGCTCACGATTTACCGATCAATCTACGTTCCTACTCTCACCTATGGTAATGAGCTTTGGGTCATGACCGAAAGGACAAGATCTCGGATATAAGCAGCCGAAATGAGTTTCCTTTGAAGGGTGGCAGGACGCATCCTTATGGATAGGGTGAGGAGCTCTGATACCCGGGAGGAGCTCGGAGTAGAGCTGCTGCTACTCCACATCTAGAGAAGTCAGCTGAGGTGGCTTGGGCATCTGTTTCGGATGCCTCCTGGATGCCTAACTAGGGAGGTGTTCCAGGCATATCCCACCGGGAGGAAACCTCTGGAAGACCCAGGAGGGACTATGTCTCTCAGCTGGCCTGGAAACGCCTGGGAATCTCCCCGGAGGAGCTATAGGAAGTGTCTAAGGAGAGGGAAGTCTGGGGTTCTCTCCTAAGACTGCTGCCCCCGCGACCCGACCCCGGAAAAGCGGCAGAAAATGAATGAATGAACGTATGTATAAAATTATTATTACTATAGGCCTACATCACCTGACAATCAAAAACAAAATGACAGTACTGTATGATCTCTATAGTTTGTAAAATAAAGACTTGCAGGTTAAGGAAACAGCATAGGAAGTTGCCGCGGGCCTTGGTGCAGATGAAAAGTAAAAAGTAAAAAAAAGTGTACTTGTATACATAGATAGGAAACTGGATGGATTAGACAGGGATAGACTGATCTGTGCAGCAGCTGCCAATGAGCTGCGTGACGCAGAAGCAGTTGGTGTAAAAGGCAAACGGCTGCGTGCTGCTTCTGCTCTCCATACACGCAGCTCACGCTCTGCTTTCGCTTGCAGTATCAAACAGGCGTTCACACTAGACATTTGTTTGGGAACCTGCTGCATTTGCCCCTTGGCTTTGTTCGTTTGGCATATGTAAAACCAGCAATCGTGCTCTGATCTGCGCCAAAACAATTGGTCCGATATCACCTGAATGAGGTGGACTTGGCTCGGTTGAAACGAACTCTGGAGCGGATCGAATGTAGTAAGAAAACAATACGATCCAACAAACAAACGAGCCAGCATATATCACGGTGTATTATGGTTATGTAATAGGCATATTCGGCTATATGAAGTAAAAACTAAGAGTAGGGCGGGATGTCATTTCTACGACTTTTTTCCCCCCCCAAGTATCGGTACAGGTACCATTTTAAAAAACAAAAACACACAAGCACTATCCAAGCCTAGCGCCAAGCGGTACACTTGAGATGCATCTATACCCAGAACCTCTGTGACTAATGTATCGTTCACCAAACATCGTCAAGTGACTTGAAATCATAATTTAAAAAGAAATATTTTTGTTATAAAACTCATTAATCTGTTTATTAAAGCGTGTTAATCGCCTGGTGGTGCATTAGTTTGACTAAAGATTCACGCACTTTTCAAAGCTTCAAAATAAAAGTCTCTATCCAACACGATTATGCAGTAATGAAGAGCCAGGATTAAATTGAAAACCACCCTGACTGTGTTTATCTGAATGAAGAAAGTCATAAACATGAGGTTGGTTTGAGTAAATTATGGGGTGATTTTCATTTATGGGTGAACTATTTTCTTTAACAGCCAATTCAGAGTCCGTTTTGGTGCTCCGAGATGTTTGCAACTTCCACAGTCCAGTGATTCGGGAGAGCTGAGCTTGATCAAGGAGTTTCATCTTACGTTTTGGATTGCTTGGCAATATCCTTTGCAAGCTGAGCACCGCGTTTGCCTTTGAACATTTTTTCCGCCTCCTGACGTTCCTGGTGATACAGCAGAGAGTTAAAGCAAAACGTTCACAACAGACCATTGCAACACTGTTCTTCACATGTGCGTTATTCAATGATCAATGCAATCCAGTTATTTCAAATTAATGTTAATGGAAAATAAGTGTACACTTCAGGCCAATTAATAAATGGTGATTTTCATGCACATCTTGTTAATAAAGCTGCTGTAAAATGCAGATTATGCTTTCCTTCAATTGCCAGTACATTGGTAGAGTTGGGATGAGGAGGTGTGATTGGTGTATAATTTGACAGCAAGTCAAACTTAAGGCTTTTGAAGACATTTTTAAGACCATTATAAAAACATATCAGATTTATACAGGGCTAAACACGAAGCATTTTTTCCTAACGGGCAGTGAGAGAAAAAAAAAAACTGACCCCTTCAAAACAAATACAATTTTGTTATTTCTAAGCCACACATTTTAAATAATGTGTCAAAACGAGCAAACTCTAGTCTAATTTTAAAAAATGGAGTTAAGAGGTGTTAAAATGATCCAAACTAAAACAGACCCAACCGCAAAAAGTACTGAGCCTTTTTGGATTAATCCTGCTGCCGTAGGCAATGCCCTGGTTTCCTCCCCTTTTGAAAAAAACAGCCGATAGTGTTTATCCCAGCTCTGCCAGTGAGAGTGGTTGAGCTTAGGCGTATCAAATGAAAAGCATCTTGAATGGGGCGGGGCTTGTCAAACACTAGAGAGCATTTGATTGGTCAAAAGATTTGATGAAAACTGAAGCATGAGATGATGTGAATAAAACAATTGATCCATTTAGATGGAACGTTTACATGTTTATATCTTTTAAACGCATCTAATTAAACGGGAAATTTAATACATGTATGAGTGTTCATTTATGATTGGGTAACTTCACAACAGAGGACAATTAAGACCAGTTTAAAACAATTCAAGACCTACGACACGATTTTTCAGTGAATTAAAAACTTTAAGCCTAAAAATTAGTTTTTGAAATTTAGGACATTGTAGGACTTCAAGACTTTAATTGGAGCAGCATTTACTACACAGAGTTGTAGCTCAGTCAGTGTAATCAGACAATAATAACACTGAGATAGTCATTCTGTGATATGACGGATGTCTGCAAAACTTCTCAAACTATGCTGTACTTTTTCCCCACCAAATTCACTTCATAAGTAAACAAAATCAATGAAAGAATTTAAATCTCCTGTTTATTCAGCAACCGCTATAAAGATCTGTTTTCAGCGTATATGGATTTTCCATGCAATATAGCACCCTTTGACTTTCGATTTACTTTTGATCACACAACCACACTTTCCTGACAAGATGTGCATGACAATCACAGATTTTGCCGATTTCATTTCAATTCATTTATACAACTGCATATAAAGAACAGAGCCCAGACTGACAAATCAAGTGATGAGTAAACAAATTATGATAATTGAGTCTTCTAAAAAATTAAAAAACAGCATGTGTTTTATCAACAAGTCTAACACAACAAAACAGGAAAGGAATATTAAATAAAAAACAAAATATCAAAAACAATAATGCTGTACAATTTGAATACAACATCATTCTCAATAAATAACATGACAGTTTAATACAAACCCCATTTCAAGTACAAATGAAGGTCTATTGGCATGCCAGATCACATTCAACAAGATTACAGTACCTTTTACTTTGATTTTAGCTAAAAATCAAATATATATATATATATATATATATATATATATATATATATATATTACAATTTTTATCATTTTAAATTATAATATTATAATCTATATATTTATAATTTGGCTCTAATATACATTAACATCCAAACCTCTGGGGCTAGAAATACTTTAAATGTTGCATTTATTTAAATCAAATAAACTTGTAAAAACTCATAATGTGAACTATTACAACTTAAAATGAGTCAAAGTTTCATTAGTCGTTGTAATATGCTATTTTCATTATTAATATTTAAAAACGGTTGTGCTGTTTTATAAATTTATGGAAACTGCAATAGGTTGTGTTCAGCATTTCAACAACAAAACTGAAAAATACTTCTCTTGTAATACTGTAAATCTTATTTTTGTTCGATGTAATTTAACTTTGCTAAAGAACAATATTGATTTCTTTAAAACATCTGATTGATCCAAACCTTTTGAATCAAATGTACTGATTTTAAGGTTTAATCATACCTTCAGTTTGACCTTCTGGAAGTCCAGAACTCGGATCTGTGGAATTTTATTGATGACATATAATCTGTAATGTTTCTTGTTGGTAACTGGATTCCTGAGGAGACTACAGAACAGAACAGATCAAATTAAACACATTAGTAACACATTTCTATAATACATAGATTTATAGCAATAAAAAGTAATTAATAATATTAATATAGAATATAATAAAGTAATATATATATATATATATATATATATATATATATATATATATATATATATTAAAACTATTTTACTTTTGATAGAAAATCTACAAATAGTTAATGAATCTACATTGAAAAAAAAAGTTACGCGTTTTTCCAAATAAATGTTTTATAACAATTAATATGCAATTTAAAAAAAAGAAAATTGTATACTAAAAATAATGACTATAAAATTATTTTCCTTCCAATATTGTCCAAAATGAATAAGCTAAAAACCAAAATACAGACCAATAAAAACTAATTGCAAAAAGAAACATTTTTTGAGACTGATTACAAAAAACTAGACCAAATATACAATGAATTACAATCTACTGAGCTGATAACAATAACATTAAAATAGGATTTCTTTAGCCAATACACATATGGCCATCAATACACAGTTAGTCATTAATGACAGTTAATTATTAGTGATCTAAACTTAAAACAATAAAGGAAAACCATTAGTACAATTCATAATGTACCTGAGCAGACTCAAAGATTTTACTGTGGCAAGAGGATCCAAATCACCCTGGTGAGCACAGAAAAAAAAACTATTATTTAACCACAATTCAATAAAATCCAATTTAAAGCTTAAGGACTAAATACTGACTTACAACCCCAAATCAAAAAAAAAGTTGAGACATGGAAAATGCAAATTAAAAAAAAAAGTAGTGATTTCTAAATTTGCTTTGACTTGTATTTCATTGCAGACAATATGACACACATCATTTAATGTGTTCCTCAAAGATTTTAATTGTTTTTTTCTAAATAATGGTTTTCCCAATTTTGGTTCTTGCGACATTTCAAAGTTGAATCAGTAAAGCATTTACCACTTTGTAATGTTGCCATTCCTTTTCACAACACTTAAAAGACTGAAGACACCAAGTGATAAAGTTTTTCAGGTGTAATTTTGTCCCATTCTTCCTGCAAACAAGTCTTAAGATGGGCAACAGTAGGGGGTCTTCGTTATGGCATCTTACACTTCTAAATGCACCACACATTCTCTATTGGAGACAGGTCAGGACTGCAGACAGGCCAGTCAAGTACCTGTATCGTCTTCTTCCGCAGCCAGGACTTTGTAATGTGTGCAGAATGTGCTTTTGCATTGTCTTGTTGAAATATGCCTGGAAAAGAAGGCAGCATACTGTGCTCCAAAATCTCTATGTACTCTTCAGCATTAATGGTGCATCACAGAAGAGCAAGTTACCTTTGCCAAGGGCACTGACTCAACCACATACCATGACAGACCCTGGATTTTGGACTTGTTGCTGGCAACAGTCTAGATGATCATTTTCTTCTTTTTTCTGGAGCACAAGGCATCCATTGCGTCCTTGTCCTTTACATACTGAAATTTCTTCAGGCTCCTTCAACCTTTTAACGATGTTCTGCACTGTTGAAGGTGAAATATCTAAATGTCTTCCTGTCTTTCTTTGAGGAACATTATTTTTAAATATTTCAATCATTTTCTCATGTATTTGTTGGCAAACTAGCGACCCTCTGCCCATCTTTGTTCTTAAATGGCTGGACCTTTCTTGGATGCTGCTTTTGCACCAAATCATAATTACAATCACCTGTTGACATCACCTGTTTCAAATCACATCATTAATAAACCAATTGACATGATTACTGGCCCGAAAGTATTACTGTCACAACTTTTTTGGAAAATGTTGCAGATAGGAATAACAGGAAAGGATGTATTTTCTTAAATGAAATGAAGGTTTTGATATGAAATTAATATTTTGTGTTCATATTTGATGCAATGAAATACAAGTCACTACGAAATCAGTATTTTCTTTATTTATTTGCGTTTTCCATACTGTCCCAACCCTTTCTGATTTGGGGTTGTAAGTAAAAAAAGGCTTATGCTGAATAATCTCCAGCTGAACTCACCAGCTCTTGAATGTTGTTGCTTGTGAGAATGAGCTCCTTCAGGTCTGGTAAAGCCTGCTCCAAGTTCTCTCCAATTCGGCTAAAATAAACCAGACAAAAACAGTCAAGCTTTAATTTGTGTGATACGCTGAAGATGACAAACTCAAGTGCAATGGAAACTTTTCACGTTGCCGGGTTTCTCAGCAGCAGAAGTCATCATAGTCAGGAAAAACTCAGAGCACAGTGAATGGGAGAGTACAACAATTATATATTTTTGCATTCTTTTTGCTGTAATAATGAAAGAAAAACTCAATGATTGTGTCTTCCAGACTTTCAGAAGACGGAAAAAATATTGTGAGACTGATGACAGCAGCAAGGAGAGAGAACAACCTCAAAATTTACTGTCCTGCCTATAGACGCTGCACTGGGAACACCTCGACTTAGGGCCAATTTGTTAGTTTTTGTCATTTGATGCGAAGATGACCTAATACAAAGTATAGCTTTATAAATACACATCATTTATTGTTTTTTAATCAAAACATGAAAAACTGCCAATGATATAAGATGCTGAAGACCTCTAAAACAGTCATCGCTGCCTTTTAAAAAGGGACCATGCACAACAAGTGCCAGGGGTGACCAAACTCAGTCCTGGAGGGCCGGTGTCCTGCATATTTTAGTCTCAACCCCAATTAAACACAACACACCTGAACCAGCTAATTAAGCATGCAAAAAACTTCTAGGCAGGTGTGTTGAAGTAGATTGGAGCTAAACTATGCAGAACACCGGCCCTACAGGACAGAGTTTGGACACCCCAGGTCTATAGACATTGAAGATGACAAACTCAACAAGAGAAATGGACCCTTTTCACATTTCCAGGTTACTCAGCAGCCGAAGTTGTCATGGTTGAGTGAATCTAAAGCGTAGTAAATCGAGATATATATATATATATATATATATATATATATATATATATATATATATATATATATATATATATATTGCATTCCTATTTAATAGGGCTGCAACTAATGATTATTTTAATTATCTGTTGATTATTTTTTCGATTAATCAGACAAAAAAAGCAAAACAAGAAAAGCATTCATTTCCAACCCTTTATTAAAAAAGCTCATCCCTCAGCTGTTGTAGTAGTAGTAATAATAATAATAATAAACTAAGTAGTTTTTTTCCTGTTTTCTATACAAATTTCCAAAAAAATCTTAAATCAAGATACATACTAGACATATGAAGTAGCAAAAGAAATTATGTCTTGCTTTCTAAAAAAAAAAAAAGAAAAAAAAACACACCCCAAAATTAAGTGATTATTTGTTTAAGCAAAATGATTTGCCAATGGGGTAAGAAAAACATCTTAAAAAGATAGAATCTCAAACAGAAGTTTAGCATCGTTTAATTTTCCCATGCCATTTTTCTTGTCTAGGTTTGATTTAAGAATCTTTACATATTTGGCCTGGAAATTAGTCAAAATAGGAAGAAAAAAAGAAAGAAAAGCTTTTTTTGCAGTGCAGCTATCTATACATGACAACA